>NC_056744.1:886515616-886815616 GCF_019279795.1 Protopterus annectens | reverse complement strand
TGGTCAAACATTCAGCTTTTCAAAACCTTCTAAAACTAGCATTGTACACCCTTACAGTGGTGGTGGTGGTGGCAGATAAAAGTAGTTAAACTGATTTTCAGATGTTTGTGACTGCATTAGAGCAATTATGGGGGTTAAGTGCATTTCTTGTCCTTGTTATTCCCTTTTTATTTAATTTTGTCTTGTTTCAGTTTGTTTAATAAAAAGCTTTGCAAACTTTTTTTATTGAAGTACAGTCCATCTAAAGTTAATATTTTGCTACCTGACGTCAGTAACACTGTTATGTATACAGAGACTTTATTTATTATTTACTGAAATGATTAAACACCCAAGCATAAGTAGTTGCAATTCTGTTAAAGTCTATTGGTGCATCCCCATGTTATTCCCTTTGCCAGCATCATGGAGATAAAGTTTAATTCAATGTGATATCTTCAGAGGAAAAAATGTATTTTTCGAAGATTACAAACAACAGCAGCAGAGGGAAAAAAGAAACTAATGGAAAGAGAATGTATCACAGTGCTTCATCAGCTGCATGCTGTAGAGAATGTATCACAGTGCTTCATCAGCTGCATGCTGTAGAGAATGTATCACAGTGCTTCATCAGCTGCATGCTGTAGAGAATGTATCACAGTGCTTCATCAGCTGCATGCTGTAGAGAATGTATCACAGTGCTTCACCAGCTGCATGCTGTAGAGAATGTATCACAGTGCTTCATCAGCTGCATGCTGTAGAGAATGTATCACAGTGCTTCATCAGCTGCATGCTGTAGAGAATGTATCACAGTGCTTCATCATCTGCATGCTGTAGAGAATGTATCACAGTGCTTCATCAGCTGCATGCTGTAGAGAATGTATCACAGTACTTCATCAGCTGCATGCTGTAGAGAATGTATCACAGTGCTTCATCATCTGCATGCTGTAGAGAATGTATCACAGTGCTTCATCAGCTGCATGCTGTAGAGAATGTATCACAGTGCTTCATCAGCTGCATGCTGTAGAGAATGTATCACAGTGCTTCATCAGCTGCATGCTGTAGACAATGTATCACGGTGCTTCATCAGCTGCATGCTGTAGAGAATGTATCACGGTGCTTAATCAGCTGCATGCTGTAGAGAATGTATCACAGTGCTTCATCAGCTGCATGCTGTAGAGAATGTATCACAGTGCTTCATCAGCTGCATGCTGTGATGCTCAACGTACGAAAAAAGCATCAGAAAAATCACTTTGTCTACTAACTCCACTCTTTCACAACTACAGATACAAGATAAGACTACACACACTGATCACTGCTGGCATACAAATGGAAATCACTCTGATGGAATACAGCAACCAATGAGTTCAATGTTAGTGATTTAAAATTTCCAACATGAAACCTTTTCCAAGTAACACCAGTCCATGAACAGTAGAAGAATTAATTAATTAGTCTCTTTTCAGTGGAAGTCTGGAGAAAATGGTCCATGCAAAATACATACATTAAGATTACAGCAAGAGTGGATTACAAGTCTAAAAATACTAATAATTATCAGTGAATGGTTAGAACACAAAAAGCAAAGCCCACAAATATTAAATAGTATAGTGGAGAACTGTGTACTGCTGGAGACAGTCACACTAATGTGAGCTAAGTATTTTTTTATTCTGACAGGTAATCAGATATAGCATTGATAATTGTAGTTTGGATGAAAGCAAATTGTTGTTTGCTCAATATTATCTGTTTAGAACCAGTGCCATCAGAGTCATTACTCAATATGCCTGACATTGAAGTGGTTTTCTAACCCTTTGTGATTTTCTTCATCCTGTTATTGGCTCTTGGCTTAGTAGTATATAAATATAGGTAGCCTCTAATATGGGTGACTTGGGTTGCTGCTAGAGCCCACAGATTCAGGGGGCCGATTATAATTTAAAAAAATTGCTACATTATTCATTTATTTGTTAGCTTACTTACTAAACATAACAACTGTTAATGAAACATGGATAGACACTGTGATTATTTTCCTCTGTATACTCATATATGCTATTATCTCTTTATTTATAAGTAAATAAATGTTTCTTTCCTTTAAAATAAATAAAGAAATTAAAGCATCTAAAAATCCTGTGCATAGCACCTTAACTTTCTGCTGGTAGCCTTCTCACAATTCATTGGGAAGACAGCAAACAGAAAGCCCACAAATATTAAATAGTATAGGACAGTAATGTGAGATAAGTATTTTTTATCCTGACAGGTAACCAGCTATAGTATTGTTAATTACAGTTAGTAAATAAGAAGAGCTGCAGGCTGTCTTGGGCTGAAAGCAAATTTTTGTTTGCTCAATTTAAAGCCTATGTTACTTTCTGTTTATTGTGAGAAACAAAGTTGAAATTGACCCTAATTTTGCAAACTGTCGCTGTCTTTGCCTCATGATTGCTCTGTGTCTCATAAAACCTTTGGACCTTTGGTTTTTTAGTAAATCATTGAGAGCTACAGCCACTAAATATAGTGAGGATTCTGATTGGCTGTGGATGAATGCAGCTCACCCCTTATTGTTTGATTATTTTTTAAGCCTGGAGGAAAACAATTTGTTTATTCAATTTAAAATCTAACAGTATTACTTTCTGGCTGCTACTTTGTTTGCAAAACTAAGTTGAAAATGTCCCGGAATTTGAATCATGTTTGTGTTCGTGGCTCAGAATATCCTTGGTTTTCTGGCAAATCATTTAGGATTGCAGCCAATAAATGAAGGGGGAAGGGCTGTGGATGAAAGAAATTTTTCCTCTTGTCATTTGAACATTTAAATTCTGGATATCCAAGATTGGTGTGTATTTGCATTCTTTGTTGCCCGTTTGTGTAAAACAAAGTTGAAACTGTCCTGACTGCGCAGTCTAACCTTGACTTTGTTTCATGTTATTGGTATTTACCTCATAAATTCTGTGGTTTTCGGATATATCATTGAGAATTGTAGCCACTAAATAATGGGGGGGGGGGGGTTATAGTCACTTAATAATGGGATGCTAGCTGTGGATGAAAGCAACATACCCTCTTGTCATTTTATTGTTTTAAAGTTTCTCTTTACATGATTATAGTGCATTTTTAAGAAGTACATTGGAATATGTATTCTCTGGTGACTGTGTGAAAGGAGGATGATACTGTTTCTAATTTCACAGATTCCCCCTATCTGCCTCACATATTTGGTCTGGGTTACATAAAATTTGTGGATTTCTGACAAAACATTGAGGATTGCAGTCATTAAATGACAACAGATGTTTGACCTTTCAGAAAACGAATGCCAATGCAAAAACAGTTATTCTAGTAACATTCTGAGTGTATATGAGCAACATTTAAAATTTGTCCTTGATTTTTTTTTTGCCTTGGTTCCTCATTATTTTGGGGGTTGTCCCTGAATAACTTGTGCTAAGAGGTTGAGGGATGTTATTTTTATTACAGACAGATAATGTTTACATGGGTAAGATGCCATAACTGGGCTGGATGGGAGTGGGGCATGTTTATGCATGAAAGTAACCTACCCTGTAGTTGTTTGCTCATGTGCATTTATATGAATACATGTGTGTGGTAAATGCAAAAACTGTTACTCTTGCAACTTTCCAAGTATATAAGAGAAATCACTCTCTGATGGGTCTTTGTCCTGTATTATTTGTTTGGGATTGTTCCTGATTCTTATGCTAAGAGATTAAGAGGTATGATTTTTTTATCACAATCAGATAAGGTTTATGCAACAAAGTGGCTATAACTGCTGGGAGGGAGTGAGGGCTGTCTGTGGATTAAAGTAACCTACCTTTTTGTTTGTTTAGCTTAAACATTTTGCATTGTAGGACTAACATGGATTTCTGTGAAATAAGCTGGGATACTTTGTGTTTGTGTGACAAAAACTTAAAGCACGTCATTGCTTCCATTACTGTGTATTTATTTTTACCACAATCAACCATCTGAGGTGTACATAGTCAACAGTGGGGCTGTAAATGCTGGGTACAGGGCTATCTGTGGGTCAGAATGGCTGACACTGACTGCCATGATGAAGTTAAACATAAATCAGTCTGGCTTTGCAAATGACAAGTGTATATTTGTGTGAAGCAAATTGTAATGCTTTACTGAGGCATTTTTTTATAATAATGACACATTTTAGGCATGAACAGTCAGGTGGCTATAATTGATTTCTTCAGACATGGTAAATAATGATGACAGCGCTGATGATTCCTTGAATCTACTCTGAACTTTCCAATGATGAAGCCCATAGATACAACAAAGATTTGTCACTTGCATGCAAGTACGGTTGGTTTCAAAAAGTCCTTCTCAAACTTTATTTCATTGCATTCAAAGTGATTCTAGTATGTCTGCTGAAGAACATTTTTGCTGCTGACTGTCCTGTAGTACAATTATGAAGAGCTTTTGTATTCTAAGACAAAACGTGAACTTTTTATCTTCTTTTTCCAACATGTTATTATATTGTTCAACAGTGTCTTCCTACTATAATGAAGGTTTGTACAAATATTTCTGCTAATCTATTTGTCATGTGCCATGGTGTACTATATGAAAAAAAAATATTCTGTATTCCTTAAAATAAAAAAAATTATTAAGATTAAGTTTGAAAAGGCAATTTGAACTGGTAGACTATAATCAAATAAACATATTTGCATTTGATTAATGGTATCTTCAGATGTGATTGGCATACCAAAATATATTTTGACTTTGAATATGCGGTCACCACCATCGTGAATAATTTATTCTTGAATGGTTTTCCAAATTAATGTACATATTCTTCCATTACCCACCTGGAAATTCAGTGGGTGTAGCTATGTTTGTCTAAGCATTTTCTATTCCATCTGATATAACACACAAATTTTACACATACCCTTCATCTCTTTGTCACCAGACTCTCCTTCTGGGACTCTTTCAGTACAGGTTTTCTCACTATCCAAGGAACAACTATATGAGTGCCCCATAAGACACAACCCTTTTCACAAAAAGTTTAAATCTTCTTTTAGAAAATAATTCCAATACTTATCAACATTTGTTATTGCTAGAAATGGCTAGCATTCCATCATAAAACGTAACACTTGTGAAATTCTAGGTTAGTTTCTGTTCCCTGTACTATCAAATGTACCTCTACAGGAATGTCCTGAAAATGTTTCTTAGTTAACGCATCCTTTATTTATATTTTGTAAATTATTTTGTAATATTATCTAAAATTTCAGGTAACAAAACTGATAAGGGTCTATCTCAATTTCCATGAGTCCAGTTCCACTTAGTGTAAGAGGAATAAAGCACTGACTATGACCCAGGTGACTCAGTTTGATTAGCATCCCACGTATATGGTAGTATGGGAGAGGGGAGTAGTGATAAAAGCCTAGACAGCTGCCTTTCTTCTAGGGAGGGGGTGAATAGCATGTGCCTAGACTTACTCTCTGTGGTTCATTCCCTGATGGAGTTGCTTATGTTGCACACCACAGTGTGGACATACATCACAAAAGCCCACCACAAGATAATCCTTTGGACTTGAATAGGCATGCACAAAGGGAAGATTCAGCTTAATGTAAAAGTCTCTGTCTTCCATAATGCAGATGACAGCTCACTGTCCCTGTTGCCCAAGGTAATTAATAAGCTGACGGGATTTCACCTAGGGGAGCATACGTGTTCCTAGAGTGGACAAGAGAGCAAGGAATGATGTTCAGTATTGGGGACTGTGCTAAAAAATGAAAAATACATTCCCATGAGTGTTGGAAATTCTGTCTTTTATTTGATAGCTGTAGGCTTATAATATTAGGATTTGCTTTGATAAATCAAAGTCCTTTACAATGATATTTGATCTATCAAATTCAAATAATATAAAATGTTCCTTTAAATATAAAATGCAGTTTTGTCAAACCTACATTGAAATCAACATAAATCATGTTTTGTAGGTGTTCTTCTGCAGTACCTATACATGAGAACTTTGCCACCATGCTCCCTTACTCAAATATAATAACTTTAGTGGGACAACTGCAGGGAAAGGAGGAAAAAAATTCAAATCCCATCTGCATTTATGAACACACTGCAATCATATGTAATAAAATGCAAATCCGGACCATAATTGGAACATTACAAAGTTTTTATCAATGCACTTCCGAGCCATATCATTAAGTAGTCTACTAAACCAAATGACATTTTCTAACAAAACCTTAAACTGTGTTATATTTATTGAAAGTATCTATAAACCATCTCCTATTATTACTCCTTTAGTAATACTTTCTCCTAATTCGTCCTTCTGTCATCCCACTCAATCTGCAGACATCTAAATTGCCTTCTACTGTAATCATTTATTTCATTGGAGATGATAAAGTCATTTCTAACATATATTTTTCATTTTGTTACAGTTATTTGCCCTTCTAGTCTATCTGACAGTGTTGTCATTTTCCTTTACTTAATCTGCAGTTGGGCAACACAATGGCTCATTATTAAGATGTTTGCCTCACAGATTTTGGACTAGGGAATTCATTCTGACCTGCCATAACTGTCTGTGTGGACTTTGCATATTCTTCCCAGGTCTATGTGGGTACTTTTTCAGTACTCCAGTTTTCTCATACCTCACAAAATTTTCATTGATTGGGTAATCTAAACCAGCTATATATAATGCATTTGCTCTTCATTCTTACGGCACAGGTTGTGACTGCAAAAGGTCTGAAATGGACTAGTTTCTTGCAAGATCAATGAAAAAATATAACAAAATACAAATTGATTATGTATAAGTGATACTTTATCCTTTGCAGTTTTCAAATTAATTTTATTGTTGTAAACTTAATGTTATATTAGGGCTTTTCTCCCTCTGAAAATGGAATTGGCACAGCTAGACAGCCTAGTTTGATAAAATCTAGCCATCCAGTTTTCTCTCCATACATACACTTATCAATTTCCTGTGGGCACTTTCTACAAATTCAGGGGTTTGGGGACTGAAACCTGTGCCATCAAGTAGGAACAGACCATTCAGTGTACATCTTTAGACAGCCACACTCACATGCATACCTAGGGACAAGATAATGTCACAAACTAACTTCCGAGCATGTTGTCAGGTTATAGCAAGAAACTAGTGACCCCAGCAGAAACCCTGCTAACACAGACAAAACATGCAAACTCCAAACAGAAAGCACTTCAACCAGGAAATAAACAGGGGATCACAAGCTCTGCAATACATAACTGTAAACTGTCACTCCGCAGCACTACCTCAATTATGAAAATAGCTAATTCTGTGAACATAAAGCAAACAATTACAAAAAATTTAGAATGTCAATACGAACTTAGAAATGCAGTGTTTGGATGGTTTGGGAATAGACTTGGGCCATCAAAACAATGACCAGTATGTGAATAACTGAGAGTCCAGTGATGGCTCTACTTCCTAATGAGACCAGCAGGAGTTATCTAGTGCTAAATTGAACCCCAATAAAGTTAAGCAGTCAGTACCACAAGATGGCACTCATAATCTGTCAGAGTTTCCACTATTACTTGTTGAATTAAAATTTGGCAATGAAAAAACACACTGATTCCAAATGGTCAGGGAGTTAACCCAATGAAAAAAAATTAAAGGGGTCTTTTTTTTTTCTTTTTAGACCAAGCCACATGCATCCAATATATGGGCAATAACACCCCCAAACCTATACACTCCATCTCCTTGCTCACATAAATACAAAAAAGAAAGGAAATTTTTCAGATTAAAGAAATTGTTGCTAGAACATGCTTACTGCAATTGCAATAATTTCTTATGGAAAACTGCAGCCAAGAAGTTCAGCACTGATATGCTGGATGTGACCAGACAGGACCTTGTCCAGTTTGCACTAAATGAGGTGGAGGAAAACCAGTATCAGAGGCAGGTACTGTAGATAATGAATGATATTGCAGGTTTTACCTTCATTCTTTGAACTTGAGAACATACTGATAGGCAAAACACTCATCTTGGGATTAAATAACATCCAAGTGCTATCACTTAATCAGGTCTTGGATGGCAGTGCAAGCCCCTGGGGTGGTGAGACTGTAATCCGCTTAGCTGTATCAGGGAAGTCTATAGTGGTAGAGCTTTCAGTCTGCACCTTTTAAAGGGGTGGGTGAAATGCTTAGGTTAACAAACAATTGCAATTTCAAATCATTTATTTGTTAACCAAGTAAGTGAAATGCTGCTTCTAGTGCTGTTTTCAACCCTCCCATGTGCCACCAGTGCAACATATACATGAAGAGTTTAATTTAGCTGATCAGGCAGCATGTTTTTGGAAGTGGGAGGAAACTGGAGCTCCCAAAGAAAAAACATGCAGATACAAGAGGATTTTGCAAACTTCCACACAGAGAGTGACTAAAGGTCAGGACTGTACTCTGGATTTTAGAGCTGTGAAGCAGAGAACAAAAGCAGAGGTAAATGAGTTAAGCTGACATTGTTTGTCTCTTTCACAACAGAGGCTTCTCTGATGCAACGTTTACAAGTAAATGTTTCCGTTTACCAGTTACAGTGTTCAAATCTAGTAATTATTTGAATCCTTAATGACTTCTGCATGAATCTTTAGAAATATAAAAAACATTTTGAAAGCAATATGAAAATGGAAGTACGAGATACCTGAACAGTTCCTGTTGCCTTCCTCAGCCTGAATTATTTTGCATTTTATTATAAGTATTTATGCTAAGGTCAAACAATCTTTTTTGAACAGAAAGCCTAAAATATCAAGACTTCTGCTGCAATATATTCAGGTGCCAGTCAAACAAACTTCAGTAGGTGATACTTGTGATAATTGGATTGGCACTTCTATGTTAGATACTTTTTACTATACTTGCCATTAAATACAGTCAATCATTGTTTTCAAGCTTGCAAAACATTCTGACAAAAATGTAATATTAAAAAAGTAAGCCTATCTCCCCTCATTTCGCTACCAGTCGTGTCAAATAAAACATACTTGAGTACAATTGTTTGGCATTAGTGATAGGGGTTTCCTATCCCTATTTTATGCATTACATTTATTTTTTAAAGTATTTCATTCCCATTTCACACAGTAGCTGTAAACACTGGCATGTTCTACATAATGTAAATAAATTATTGATTAAAATGAGTAAGTGCAAGGTACACCTTATTTGTTATACAGGTAACTGTCCTGCATGACATGTCTTTTCGGCTGGTAATCCAGGAAACAAGCTTTAAGGAACAGTTTTCTTTGTGTAAAAACACATTTGTTTTAGTTCCTTGTACTCAGAGCATGAGTCACTTCAGTCTGTTGCTTTAACCCCTTATTTTTATTACACAGAGCAGATTTACACACTTTAAACTGAAGAGTTTAAAAAATATGCAGACAATCATATTTAACTGGAAGCTATAGCTTTAGTTGAAAGGGAAAGAGAATAAGAATTACATTATTTGCCAATATGACAAGTTGTCATACAGACAAGTAATGACAACAAAGCCTGAAGTTCGGATGATTTTTTTAATTGTTTTTCTCTCCTCTCTTACTGTCATTCTGGCAGTTGCCCCAAAGCCCCCTGCACTACACTGGGTCTGCCGACACTTCAAATTTCACCCTCTGGTCCTATGCAAAAAATTTTGATGGGGCCAGTGAGGAGCCTGAAGGTATCCTAGGCGGAGCTGTTGCCCATCTTCTAGACATTTGTGTGTGTGTGTGTGTGTGTGTGTGTGTGTGTGTGTGTGTGTGTGTGTGTGTGTGTATATATATATATCTATATATCTATATATATATATATATATATATATATATATATATATATATATATATAAAAAAAAACCTACCCACTCTCCTTGACCACTTCCCTTCTCTCATTGACACATGTCCAAGGGTAACTTCCCTCTTTGGACACACCTTCCCTTAGGATTAGCATCATCGACAAACACCTTTTCCCCAGGATGAGCACACCTATCCTACCTTGCTGCTTCATCAGTCACCAGAGCTTCTAATCAAACCTGGGTCAACTATGCTATAGTCAGGCCTTTATCCGCTACACAACAAAAATGACTTTTGTTTTTATTTGTTGTGATTATAACACATTACTTTCATTCAGACATTTTTATGAATCACTTTCTAATTATTTTTTATTGAATCATGAGATTTCAAAAAATTTAAATGTTAATCTGATAACTGAATGGCTCCTGTCTAGGTCGCAAAGTACTCCTACATGCTACATTTTGCAAGACCTTTGTAAGAGCCTGGGATAGATATGAGGGAATTATACGCCTTATAACTTGTATTTACACTTTTCTATAATAACTCTTTTCATCATATCTTTCTAAATACAAAGTAATAACAGAATGCTTAAAAGTAGTGTGAAGACTAGGACAGATAAATGCATATACATATGCATAGAGCTACGTTGCCTGTTGGATGATATACTTTAACTAAACAAAAGCTACAGCCTCCTTGTGCTTAATACCTTCACTTGAACTGCTGATAAAAGGTGCATGTAGTGTGTGTGTGTGTGTGTGTGTGTGTGTGTGTGTGTGTGTGTGTGTGTGTGTGTGTGTGTATACCTATCTGTTTGTTATTTCATAATAGAATGTGTATACTGCACTCACATATGTAATACTCCCCTTTTTGCAACACTTCAAGTACATCACAATGGCCACATATGCACATTCTATGTACTCATTTGATGTGTTTTTGCATAATTTATTGCTTTAAAGGTGAAACACAGGCTGTGCCAGTTTATACAAAGAATACTCCTTTCCCATGTATTTTATCGCTCTCCACCACAGAATCTCCAAGTCGGTTTCCATAAATGGACCTTTCCCATGTGGTCTGGTTCCAATCAGTCTCCATTACTGCTTACTTGTACGACATCACAGCTGTCACTTGAAACACTTTTCAAACACAAACAGAATTAAAGAAGTTATTACAGCGGGGGAGCAAACGATTGTGGCAACATTGCAGAGGTCCTCACAGCATTCTTGCTGACCTAATCACTGCATACAGGAAGACCTTCAAATGAATAAGAAGTAGGAGAGCAGATGCAGCTGAATATTGTACGGAAAAACACAGAAGTTACTGCCACACACAGTCTAGATCACAAGTGATAGATTATGTAATCCCAGAACTTATGTTAATGACTCTCATGATTTGCTCATGGTGTATCCTAACATTTTCCTTGTATGCCCGAAGCTGACCAAGGGCACAAAATACTTTAAGGGCTAGTCACGCTTTAGTTATATAACCTGTGTTAGTTAGGGATGGCACTACAGAGCCTTGGCAAGTTTTATGGCCATGCTATGGAAAATATGACAGTACAGGAGGGGAGAGGTGATAGGAGAAAACAGTAATGAGCTAGAGAGTGTCTATTAACATTACCAGTGTACTAACATGCACCAATTTAAGAGCTCAGTGGAAAGTATAGGGATTAGAAAGGCTACATCATGTCATAATAGGCTGCATTGGATGTGGTGTATGCTGCTATAAATTAATGCAGGTTTTCACACATGGGGAGGGCTAAACTAATTCATGCATATACACAAGACAGGATGCGGTTTATGAGGGCTGCACAGAATATATAAGAAAAAAATATTTATTGCGACACAAGAACCCTGTAAATTACTATATAAGACCTAATACTTCATCTCCTTGGTATATAATGGATGCAACCTGCAGATTGCACTCAACCAAAACAGATTATAATAGGAAAGAATAACATTTTTACTGAGTTACGGAGAAATAACCTTGTATCACCTCATGCCCATCTAACCGTGGCTGGTCATGTGGCGGAGCAGACCTGATAAGCACTTTACCCTGGCTTACTCCAGGTGACTGCTTTACCATTTATATTAGGTATATTAATGTTTCAGAAAAGAGGCATACCTTGAGCAAATTTAAAGGATGTCAAAACCTTGATGACAAAAATAAACATATTTATCACCTCTTGCTACAAGCAATTAATGAAAAGTGCACCACTTTACACCCCTGTTAACTGAACTCATAGCTACTAAAATCTCAGTCTGATAAGTGCCATCCTGCTGCATTAAAGAAAAAAATAACAATCATGGATGCTCATACAGTATCAGAATTATCTCAACACTACTGCATTGATGGATTCTGAAATAAATCAGCAGTCATATTGGATCTCACATTTCCTTCAAATAAATAAATAACACACATATATATTCATGTGAAGGAGCTGCCTATAGCTTGGTGTTTCTTTACGTTTCCTTCATTGACACACACACACTCTTTTTCTCTCTCTCTCTCCTTCTTTTCAGTTTCAAAAGCAAGGGATTTTTCTTCAAAGCATTCAGTTGCTTGATGGGCATGTTGTGGCACCACTGAAATCAGTCTATGGACAATATTTCCCAATTTATGATAGCCATAACTGTTTTCATGAAGCATGAATTCATTGATGTGTTGTAGCATTTTCAATTATCTCCACAACATCTCTGACCAAAAAAAAAAAACGCAGCTGTGAGGATAAAATCTGTTTTTTGGAGCTGAAAGTCAGTGAGCCAGACATAGTGTTCATTCCTGCAGAAATAAAGTGTGAAAATTACCGTCTTCTTTCTATCTGTTTTTTGCTCCATGTCTGTTGACCCTCCAGCCCTGCTTCAACCATGCAGTTTCATTTCCCATTACTAGGTCTACACCTGGTTGCAGCAAGAATATATTCCAGACTATCATGAAGGATTTCTCTGGCCCTAATCTCACTTTGGTGTCTGACATGCATTCTTTCACAGGTGAAGGCCTGTTGTGCTTTTCACTGCGTTCATCCTCATGCTTGCACTACTAGGCAAATGCTCATGTTTCATGTAGCACAGCTCCATCTCTGGTAGGTGCCAGCATTGCAACAGGCTGAACTGATTACCCTCACCCCACACACACACACACACATGCACACACACACACACCTGTACCTTCCTTCTGCTCACACACACACACACACACACACACACACACACACACACTCTCTCAAACATGAACATGGATCAGTTGGGATTAGTCATTTCCACTATTCTTCAACAGATACTCCAGTGCCTGTGTCAGTAACTGCACCTGGGTTAAAGGTTACTTTCAGGGTTTTATCCCTGTACACCTCAGAATACATTGAGTGGTACTACCTTGATGCTTCTCACACAAGTTTGAGTTTATATTGTCTTGTGGAAAGAGTTGTTCATTGCACTTGTCAATATACATGTCTATGGTTTAAAACATTTAAAATAGGTGGGGGGCTATGCCCCCTATATATATATATATATATATATATATATATATATATATATATATATAGGTCTACTTTTAAACCCCGTATTACCAGTAGACTGAACTACAAAAGACCAAGACCATAAACTCAAAAAGTCAATTTCCTGAAAGTTTACAAGATTAAGTCCCATAATACTAAAATATATTGTAAAAGTTAAATGGCATTTGGTTAACTACTGAATTGTCACTTTATGATTTTACACTAAACACACAAAAAATATGGCAGATGCTACGTTGCTGGTAAAGTTTTTGGAACTCTAAACTTTAAAAAACAAAAACAGGTGCTAATAATTGAAAGGTATATGTTTGATTTAGAACGGACCATTAAAGTATAAGTACATACAGTAGATGCAGAGGTTCAGCTGTTACTGTATTTTTGGTTAGTGGTGAGCAATTAAGAAAGTTCCTTGCTCATAATAACATAGGCATAACATAGTGTATTCATAGTTTATCCTTTTCCTCAATGTAGCATAACCTGGGAGTTGGTGTATTTAATTTGTGGGGGGTGGAGGGGGGCACAGCCTTCCTGCAAAAGCATAGGAAATAAAAAAGTTGAAGTTTTGCATCGGTGGAGGGTAGGAACTTCCCCTTTGCTTTACAGTTTTCATAGGTTGATAGGTTGGTACTAGGCTATCGTCCCTAGGGCCTATAGAAACACGCCTAGCCATAACAATTCCCTGACTATTACTTCCCACAATATTTACTTCCCTGGATTCCTGTCTAGCAGGGCAACTAACATGATCCCCATGGTGAATTTCCTATCTTCCATCCAATCATCAAGGTTCCTTTTGAAGAGGGCCAAAGAGGGGACCTGCTTGACATGTATGGACAGTCTATTACAGAGTCTGGGGAGTCTCTGGGTCAGGAACCCATAGTGTTTGGTATTGTAGGACTTGACCTTGTAAACTTTCAGGTAATTGACCTTTCCAGTTTATGGTCTCGATCTCTTGTAGTTCGGTCTACTGGTAAAATGGGATTTAAAAGTAGACCCATATAAATAACAGATGGTTTACTTACAGGCTTATTGTTATCAAGGGAGAGTTGACAGTATATTATAAAGGATTAAACTATGATTTACTAATGCATTTCATCCTTGAAAACTGAGATTAATACCGCAGTCTCCACTTGCACGCATGTCAGTAACCCAGACTAGAAAAAGGCTGCTATCTTTGAAATGCACATTTGTTTATAGAAATATTTGATTTTCCAGGGCAAACTACTAATAGTCAGTACAAAGGACTGGAATTATTGTTCTGCAAAAATAAATCTAAGTGCTGTATAATTGTAGATTTTCCTATTGTTTCTTACATATTATGTTGCCTCCGATACCAATTCACTGTTTTCTGCAACAATTATAGAAGAGCATTTGTCATTTTGATATTTCTCCCCAGGATGCAATTGTCCAAACAGGGACTGTCCTGCAAAACAAAAGAAGGTGGTAGGTAACCCCTTTATTAAAAATGACAAATAATAGTTCAAAATAAGCATTTTGTTTGTGGGATTTTGCACTATTAATTAAAAAAAAACAGATGTGCAGGAATGGGTACTTAATGAGGTTATCTGTTATTGTCTTCTTTTAGAAATATATCATTTAATCTTCAAATATGTCGTCTAAATGTTATGTGTTGGTATATGTGAGCCTAGTGATACCACTTATAAACTACTAGTAAATTAAATGAAACTAAATATTTACATTACCACTGCATAACAGCAATCTAGTATATCATATCTGATAGTAACCTCTTCTGAGATACCTGGTGTGGTGCATGTGAGGGCGATATGCCACCTATATGATACTGAGAATGTAAGCTTAAAAGGCTGTTGGGGGCACCCAGAGAAAACTCACTCTGATGAACCATGCTTTGTCAGCTTATGGCAATGAGAATGACCCCTGCCCTATTCAACCTGATCCACCACAGTTTTATAGCATTGTGCACTAGGTAATGAGAAGTACTCTTTGGCATGATCTCCAGTTTGTCCCCTCCATTCTGCAGTGGGAGTCATATGATTGTGCTACAATGAACTCCATACATTCAAAAGATGCCAGCATCAACTCTGCTATGCTGAAATGAAGATTTATTTTCCCTAGTGGTCACACACCTAGATTGAAAAAATTAGAATGTTATTTAGCATGTACAAGGGGCATTGTTACCACATGGGTGGAGCTGTAGCTTTTCCCCTGCAGGCAATAATAATTGTTTGTGCTTTGGACTGCCCAGCAGGAGAGTCATTCTGAACATTTTTGACTTTATAGGAATTCATCAGGCTTTATCTACTCTAAAATAGGATGGTTGATTAATAGTTTGTTTCCAACTAAGTTTGGAAGCTTATCTGCCTCTTTTCTTCCTGAGAAAAGGCCATGGAGTGTCTCATTCAGAAGTTTAGAAATTGTATACCCCAGTACTAAACAGAGAAATAACTACACCAGTAGGGATATTCCTTCCTCCTTTTATGATTCAGAGTAGACTGATCCTTTTAAATGTCCATGTTTGCTGAACACATGGTTCAGTAAGAGAAACAGTCACAAGATCATATCCAAGAATGGTCAACATGCAACTCAGGTTAGCTTCCTTCTAGTAAGGAAACAGCATTGGGGTACAATCAGCAACTGCAAGGTCATCCACAGTGAAACAGTTGACCTACAGTGTGTCACCCCTGCACTGGCCCAGTAATCAAGGAGTCTCAGTCCTCACCATTGGCAAACAATGGGGAATGTACACACTGGGAGGAAGACAAATACACACACAGTAAAGTGCACTCTCCCTTAAGAGGACACAGAGATCACAGTCAGTCTTGGGGCTGGTTTCTCCCTCTTTTTCCAGATCCCCATTAAGACTTCCCACTGGCACAGCCATAGGGTTGAGATCTCAGCTGAGTGGCCAAACCAATGGACAAACCAAGATCTCTAGTACCCTCTCTGTCCCGTGCTTTGTATCCCTGCCCAAGTAGGTGACACACTCCTTGAGATTTGATTTATATACAAACACATACAAACACACCTGGGAAAGACTGGCACAGGTTTACTAGCTATGCCCCCTTCTGCCCAGACTATAAGGTAGTGTTCACTGCCACCAGCCAACTCTTATCAGCTACTTTAAGGCCCTTAGCAAAGGGTGTCCAATCCTACAGTATAATGTTACTATTAATCCAAATGGTAGTCTGACCAAGAGCATGGCTATTTAGGAGTGGCCTGTACAGTGTCACTAAATAGATCTGCAAGTACTCTAAGAGCTTAAATATCTTTAAACAGACCAGTCACAATTAAAAGGTTTATTTAATAATAAATAATAAAAGAACAAGACAATACTTAGTAAGTAATCAGTTACATCAGAGTTCAAAATCACAGAAACTATTTATTATTTTATTTATTTATTTAACAAATGTTAAATAAATAAAAATATATAAAACAACATTGCAGTACAGTCTCAAATAAATAAAGAAAACATGTAAGCTATACTTTACTATATTCCTATCTGAATCTAAAAGAGCCCTAGAAACTTACACCAAAGCAAGTGTGGTGAATGAATCTTCTAGCTGATGTTGTTGTCAGGTCAAAAGACAGATACAAAATGCCCATCTCTCTCTCTGAGAGAGTTCTTAAATTGATATCAAATGTTACTGCTGGTTTAGCTTGGATGACATCACTTTTTGTCACCTGATTTTTAGTTCTCCAGCTAAACCCCCTTTGTCAGAAACTATCAGAGTTTTAGCATCTCTCTGTGAAAAATACATATCTTTCTGATGTTTGTAGATCCTGGAAGTCATAAAACAATAAAACACTTCTACATCTCAAACCTAGTAATTACTTCTCTTTCACGACAATACAAAAAACTTCTAGCTCTAGACATCATGTCTGCTACTGCACTGAAACTGAGAGATAACATCATTTGTTTATGGCCCGGAAATTATAAAACAATTTAATTTCAACTATGTTCTTGAAGTTTTGCAAGTTAACCTTGTATGTTCTAGTTACTACTGGTAAAACATATAGATTTATGCAATCACAATACTTTATATAATTTCTTTTCTCTTCCAGCAGGACATGCTTTGGTTACATCCTTTAAGCTCAGTACTTTAAACACACTTCTGTGGTAGCAGCAGTTTGATACATACATAACATACAGTTCTGATATAGTGAAAACACAAGCAATTGCATGAAGCATGTTGGCATCCACAAATGCCACATAACCACTTACAAAATTCCAGAGCGCTGGGCTGGCAGTATCTCCTTTGTCACACTTCTATATAAATCATATTAATATTCACAAATGACATGGAGAATTATTTACAAAATTCTAGGTAGCTGGGCTGGCAGTGAGACATACAGCATAAACCACTGTTTGCCACAGTCAGCTGCAAGCAGTGGTCAGAGAAGTTTCTAAGGTCAACACAGGCTAGACTGAAAACCTGGAAGTTGACAGGAGACAAAGCACAACATTTCACAGAAATATTCAGGGCTGTAGCACCTCAGGAAGATGAGGAAATAGGAAATGAAGAAGAATGGTAGTGCATCAAAACAGCGTGTGTGAGAACTGTACAACAGATATGTGGCCAGACCAGGTATAGAAACAAGGTACATAAGGAAAGCTGATGGTGCAATGCAAAGTCCAGGAAGTCAACAAAAGAAGCAATGCAGGAAAAAAGTGTAAGATATAAAATATAGAACAGGTTAAAAAGGAATACTAGTTGGCTAACACAGAGGCTAAGACAGCAGATGCACTAGCAAAGAACAAGGTATCAGAGGCACTCTACCAGCTTATGGAAATGGACTCAGCAGATGACATAAAGAAACTCTATCAGACTGCAAGGCAAAAACAAAAAGTTAAAGAAGGTAGTCATCAGGCACCCTTCATAAGGGATCCCAGCAACAACCTGCTCACCAATTCACAAGACATCAAAGGCAGATGGAAGGACTACTTTCAGCAGCTCCTGAATGAAAACAACTCCACAGAAGCTGTACTGCACCAGACACAGCCTATGGTGAAAGGAAAAGAGGAGTGCACCCTAAAAGAAGTTAGAACACCACTAAGGAAAATGAAGTTCAGGAAAGTAGCAGGCTCAGATGTGGTCACAGTAGATATGATCAAGATGTTGGGTGAGTTAGGGGAGAAATGGATCCTGAGGGTACTCATAGCACTATGGAGATATAGGCATATCCCAGATGACTGGAGAATAAGCATTCTAGTGCCAGTGTTCAACAACAAAGGGGGCATTCACAACTATGGGCAGTATAGAATTATTAAACTCTTGTCACACTGCATGAAGGTTTTGGAGATTGTTATTGAAAAATGAATATATAGAGTAGTAGACAGAAGGTAAAATGGGAGATGAGCAGTTTGGATTCAGTTCAGGATATAGCATATCCAACTCAATGTTTGTAGTGAGACATATAGATGACAAGAAGCTAGAGATGAGGAAAAATCCAGCTGATCATTCTTAGACTTGGAGAAAGCATATGGCAAGGTGTCAAGAAGCTGATTTGGGCAGCCCTGTGATCATTCAGAGTCCCTGAGACATTGGTAGAATTAGTGCATGCTCTGCATGACACAAGTACAAACAGTGTTTGAGTCATAGAGGGATTCCCAGTGGGAGTGGGTGTGCATAATGCTTCAGCTTTGAGTTCACTGTTGTTCATACTGGTGATAGATTGCATTAGCAAACAGGTTAGATAGGACACATCAACAAAGCTGCCATATGCAGACAATGTGGCATTACAAACAGACTCTGAACATACTGGCCGACAGCTTCAGTGCCAACTTTACCCCTCTCCCCCCCAAAATGACCAATCTTGATACTGGAAGAATGCCAGGCACCTAGCATTAGTGCAGCACAGGTTAAAGCTGCATTGTCCAACGCCAAGAATACAGCTTCCATGGGACCCAATAATATCCCTGGCTGTGTTCTACATGAATTACAAAGTGAACTGGCACCACATCTGTGGGCCCTTTTCACTCACAGCCTCACCTCAGGCTTTTTCCCTACTGAATGGTGCACTGCTACAGTCATCCCTCTCCATAAAGGAGGAGTGACTACAGACCCTGGAAACTTTCACCCCATTAGCCTGGTGAGTCTGATATGTAAGGCTATGGAGTGCATCATCATGGACCTAATTAACAATGATACAGGGAATTGCCAAACTCTAGAGCCCATGCAATTTGGTTTTGTGAAAGGTAAATCATGCCTGCTAAACCTGGTTGACTTCTTTGAGTCAGTCACCAGAGCTGTGGATGAAGGTAAGGCAGTTCATACAGCCTACCTCAATCTGGCCAAGGCCTTTGATACCATTCCTCACTCAGGAATTATTGATAAACTCACCAAACTAGGCATCAACTCTTATATCGTTAGGTGGGTTGCAAACTGTATCACAGATAAAACCCACAGTGTGAAAGTAGTGGACTCCAAGTCAGATTGCTGACCAGTCACAAGTGGAGTCCCACAGCGATTGGCCCTGGGTCCTCTCCTGTTTGACATCTACTTCTCAGAAGTCCAGGCCAACATGGAGGGACTCTGGCTGACCAAGTTTGCAGACAGCTGCAAGCTGGGAGCCATCATTAACTCCCCAAGTGATGCAGACATCCTACAGAAAGGCCTCACTGAGAACAATGACTGGTGTTGAAACTATGACCTTAAGCTTAATGCCAAAAAATGTGTCATCATCCCCTTTGGGAAAAACTCAGTTCCCACTAATTACCACATCGATGGGAGCCCACTGAACACTGAAGGCGTTATAAGAGATATGGGGACACAGGTTGACAGCAACCTCTTCTTTGACCACCAGATTGCCACTGTGGTCAAAAAGTCCTTCTATGTGGCACATCTCGTTACCAAGGGTTTTGCATCCAGGAATAAAGAGGTCATCATTTCTCTTTACTCTTCCTCATTAGACCAATCATAGAGTATAATGCCCCATTTGGCATGTACCTCACTTGACATCTGCAACAGCTGGAGGGGCCACAGATGTACCCCACAAAGAGGATCCTAGGCCTTAAACACATGTCTTACACAGACAGACTAAAAAAATTGCAACTATTCTCTCTCTCATGTCTTCTACTAAGAGGCGATCCCTGCTTGACTTACAAAGCCATGTCTGACCCAGCTCTGTTAGAAATACTGCATCTAAAGAAATCAGAATCCCTCTGCACCACATGCTGCAGAGACCTCAACCTTATCTACAGTCATCCCTCTCCATAAATGGGGAGCATCTACAGACCCTGGGAATTATCGCCCCATTAGCCCGACGAGTCTGATGTGTAAGGCTATAGAGTGCATCATCATGGACCTAATTAACAAGGATATTGGGAATCTCCAAAATCTTGATCCCATGCAATTTGGTTTTGTGAAAAGTAGATCATGCCTGCTCGACCTGGTTGACTTCTTTGAGTCAGTCACTAGAGCTGTGGATGAGGGCAAGGCAATTCATACAGCCTACATCTATCTGGCCAAGGCTTTTGATACCATTCCCCACTCATGAATTATTGATCTTCTTCTTCTTCTTCTTTCGGCTTTATCCCGGTTAGGGGTCGCCACAGCGGATCACCTGTCCGCACATTGAATGGCAGTGTAGTTTTACAGTGTCGAGTTGCCAGCCCGGCGCCCAACCTTCCACAGAAGGCACACTCACACGCACACCTAGGGCCAATTTAGAGTATCCAATCCACCTGCAGCATGTCTTTGGGATGTGGGAGGAAACCGGAGCACCCGGAGGAAACCCACGCGACCACAGGGAGGACATGCAGACTCCGCACAGAAGGCACCCCAGCCGAGGATCGAACCGGAGAACCTCTTGCTGTGAGGCAGCAATGCTAACCACTGCACCACCGTGGCCGCCCACTCATGAATTATTGATAAACTCACCAAACTAGGCATCAACCCCTATATCACTAGATGGGTTGCAAACTGGCTCACAGATAGAACCCAAAGTGTGAAAGTAGCAGACTCCAAGTCAGACTGCCGACCTGTCCCGAGTGGAATTCCACAGGGATCGGTCCTAGGTCCTCTCCTTTTTGGCATCTACTTCTCAGAAGTCTAGGCCAACATGGAGGGACTCTGGATGACCAAGTTCACAGGTGACTGCAAGCTGGGAGCCAATATTAACTCCCCAAGTGATGTAAACATCCTACAGAAAGGCCTCACTGAGACCAATGACTGGTGTCAAAACCATGGCTTTAAGCTTAATGCCAAAAATGCATTGTCATTCCCTTTGAGAAAAACTCAGTTCCCACTAATTACAACATCGATGGGAGCCCACTGAACACTGAAGGCATTATAAGAGATCTGGGGATACAGGTTGACAGTGACCTCTCCTTCGACCACCACATTGCTACTGTGGTCAGAAAGTCCTTCAGTGTGGCACATCTCATTACCAAGGATTTTGCATCCAGGAAGAAAGAGGTCATCATCTCTCTCTACTCTTCCCTCATTAGGCCAATCATCGAGTATAATGCCCCATTTGGCATGTACCTCACTAGAAACACGCAACAGCTGGAAAGGCCACAAAAGTGCACAATTTAGTTTACATACCATATATTTCTGTCTGCTTCCCTAGAATGTATGACTGGGGAGTAACATTCTGGAAATTAATGAACTTTTCAGAAAAGTGCTGGTGTGCCACTGCTTATGAGGCTGAGAAGATTCAGGAGAAGTGATTATTCATTATATGTGGCAACAGTTTATGGAGCTAGCGAGGCTTAGGTGGTGGTCTATCTGACAACAGAAAAATAAAAGGTTATAAACTGATCACAGACCGAGGAACTATTATAGTGCAATAAAAAGTTATATATAACTTTAGCAATATTATTGTGTTGCTATAGCATGCAAATGAAGCTATTTCCCTAGTAAAGCCTATTTTGTTAAAGCACTTACAAGTGCTGGAAACCAACATTGCATTTCCTTAAAATATTTGTAATCATACTAACATAAACACTTTTCTAAGGTGTCTACTGAGTATGTCAGTCATGTAGTGTAGAACCTATCCTGCCATCCCAAGGCACAGCCATTTTAGAGGCCAGACTCTTTGCAGTTAAACTCTCAAATATTTATTGCAAGAAGACACCTTTACAGAGTCCACAGATCTATTAGGAAATGTGAGAGATGCTGACAAACATTATGTTTCCTGTATAAGATACGTCTTTTTTCACATTTTAAATCAAATGGCTATGATGTAGCCCTGTATGCATTTGATATAATCCCCCTTTGCGTTTTAGTTTGTCGGAACTATGTCATATTCGTATACTGATTTTAAGAATATACATTTCAAGGATAATTGAATGAGAGATGTAACACATGGAATTGCTTTCTCAAGGAATTGTTATTGAAAGCTGACATTTATTTAGTGATCATGTGACTTACTTTCCCCTTTTGCCTTAGTTGTCTGAATGAAATATTTACCCAGTTCATATATACTTATATGCGTGCCATTCCCTTACGTTAAACTTGTGTACATTATGCATACACTTTTTATACAATGAACTTAAAATAACTCTGTTGTTACTAAGGAATGTCAGTTATGTGATGCATGAAAATGAATAAATACAACATAAATATATCTTATAATTGCGTACAGTCATGGTATTTGAGTGGTTTCTTGATTAGGCTCACAAATATGGATTACATTCACTACTTAATTAAGAAAATTGCTGCTATTGCTACTTTCACTCAACTTAGCAGCATTTATATATAAGGAATTATATATTTTTTCTGCTTCCGCCCCAGGCAGCTGAGAACACTGATTAGACTTAGATTCAGATGCTTGAACTGACATGGAAATGAGCAGATTCTAAAACAACTATCTTAGAGTACCAGTAAGGCAACAAAACTTCCTTGGCCTTGCATCTGGTAGCTCAGACAAGTGAGTTATGTTTATATAATACATTTACAAGTTCAATCTCTAAACATTGTTAAAGTTTTGGCGAATTTAAATGTTTACTTAGTGTAGCCTACATTCATAGCTTACTTCTAAAACTTGCTGGAAAATCACTTGTTGGCACTTCAATCAGAAGTTTATTGAAAACAGTTTGTAAGAAAATCTTAACTCTTTCTTTTCTTTTCCATTTTTCAAATTAGGAAGAGTTTTTGCAGAAATTTCAGTACTTTAATAGCAGTTTGTCCACTCCCTGGTACAAAAAAAAAAGTTTTGTTCTGAGATGATGACCCCCCCTTTGTAATTGTCGTAGAGGTAATCCTGTTCACTTTGATGGATTATACCTGTGCTCAAGAATGTATAAGTAACAGTCTGATAACTTAATTTTTTTTTTTTTACATTTTGTACAATTTATTTCAACTTGCTCATTATACTGACGGTATATAGGACTTGACGTAAAGTGCTTGAATTTGGTCCGGAGCTCTCCATGAGGGTCCTATCATAACAGAGTTGCCAAAATGTGGCAAGAAACATCTCTGCTCCATAGCCACATCTAATTTCATATCCCATAGTACTTCTAGTGGAATGTTCATACTTCACTGCTTGGTGAAAGTATTACCCAAGCTGGCCACATTGCCAACCGAAAGTGTTCCACTCCATCCTTCTTTCTAATTAGGAGCATTATGACATTGCATATCACCTAAAAGTCTTTCAGCCACATACCAAATCGATATCAATACAATGGTAAGCAGATTTCAGAATGCCAGTCTAGAGAAAAGGAAGCTAGTCTAAGGAATGCACAATATAATGGGAGGAAAAAAAGGTAGGGAAAATGGCAAATCAAAAGTGCTATTCCTGAGAAGTAAATGCACAGATCAAAATTAAGAGATCACTATGATTATCATAAGAGGTGCCTGGAACAGTTAGATTGGAAGGAAGTTGCAAACATGAGGAACTGCAGAAAGAGGAGAGCCAAAACTGCCAGTGATAGCAACTATACACAAGGACAACATTTAGATGGCAAGGCCTGACACCTAAGACAAGTATAGTATCATTGGATGCTGACTTGTTGGAACATGGGCTAAATTCTTGGCTAGGCTTGTAAGGGCCTCAGGGCCAATAGCCTAGTAACCTCCTATGATTAGATTATGAAGGAAGGAGGTGCAGTCTTTTATAGGAATATTAAGAAGATGACAAAACTACAAGAAGTGGCAAAAATGTTTCATAAATGGGAAAAAAGGTAGACAGAGGACATCAGTGGAAACAGCAGAGGACGTGAATTGGTATTTTTGTTTTAACATTTATTAAGATCAACAGGGGGCTGTACTGATTCTAGTCTACAGCACTCTACATAGTGGTTCAATATCAGTTCACTCACTAGAAACTGAGCACAGCAAAAAGACCTATATGGATTTAGCCAGAAAGAGCTGAGGGTAAAGCAAATAACACCATTAACTACCTCTTTCAACATATCACAGCCAAATCACTAAGTATTAGAGCAGTAAAGGCGAGAGCAAATCTGATGCTATTCCCAAACATGGGATCATGGGAAGGGAGAAAAA
Source organism: Protopterus annectens (assembly GCF_019279795.1). Taxonomy (NCBI): domain Eukaryota; kingdom Metazoa; phylum Chordata; order Ceratodontiformes; family Protopteridae; genus Protopterus; species Protopterus annectens. The sequence continues at coordinate 886,791,017 of NC_056744.1, read as the reverse complement.
GTTCAAAGGGTAGACATTCTAGCTGTCTTTTATCTAGTGGTAATAAAATAGGGGAATCATTTCAGAAAAAAGCACAGTCAATACCATTGGGAGCACATAACCAAAACGAATGTATTAAATGAGAGCACATCCATGCATGTGTGTACATTTCTTCATGCATGTGTGTGTGTGTATGAGAGTGAGTGTGGTGGGGTTCTTATGGTGTTGGACAGACTAGAACACTGGCTTATTGTCAGTAGTGTTTCCTCGAAAATAGGATACATACTGCAGAAAGCTGCACAGGGACTGGTGACCTTTGCCTTTATTGTTGGCATTTTAGAGGTACAGGAAAAATGTCCTTTTAAAATATGACACAAATCTGCAACAGGGTGTCACTGAGTACAAAATTAATGTTTGTCTTGAAGAATTATACAACCATTGATTCATGATAGTGTAAGGTAATGCTTATAGAAAACAAAAAAAGCAAAATCAGAAATGTAGGAATGATCAACAAAAGCAAATGGCTGATAGTAATGAATGCTAATTAGCACTTATATTCTATATGGATTGAATTAATACTGTCCAAATATATATATATATATATATATATATATATATATATATATATATATATATATATATATATGTGTGTGTGTATATATATATATATATATATATATATATATATAGGTTTACTATTGAATGTGCGAATGCACTTCATTTGAATGGCGACCACATCGACGTGTTTGCGCGAACCGAAACTGCAAAAACTGTTCGCTAGCGAACCGAAACCGCGAAAACGTCGATGATCGACATTACCGGCCGCGCAACACCTCCACACCCATGCTACCATGGGTTGGATAGGGGCGAGGTTTTGCCGTTCGCACATCTGGGGGTCGGTGTAGTGGCGATCGCAGTTCCGCGTTCGTGCAAGACGAGTCGCACATGTCGGGATCGACCTTTCAATAGTAAACCTACATATATATATATATATATATATATATATATATATATATATATATATATATATATATATGTTCATAAAACTGAGGACATAAAGAATTAGGTGAAAGCAGTAACTCTCCACTGCATTCCAAAGGAGCTGTTGGACAGTGTGTGTGTGTGTGTGTGTGTGTGTGTGTGTGTGTGTGTGTGTGTGTGTGTGTGTGTGTGTATTGGAGTTAGAGGAGGGAAATGGTTATCACTTTTCAGGATATGGAACAGGATGTTTACCAGCACTTTCAACGGAAGAATTACATGCCTGTGGCATTGTGAAGAAAGAGCTCCAGTACTGAGCTGGTTTTGTCAATGAGAACTGCAATGCTAAAAAATGCATGGCTTTAAAATATAATTATAATATGAATTTTTCATGAATGTTTTAGGATGCTCAAACCCTGATCAAAAGTGAAACTTATTGTGCAGGTTATATAGAATGTTGATCAGTTTAACAATGCATCGCCCACTGTTTTAGGTGTGTTCTTCACTTGTATCTGTATAGCTACATGCACACAATTACCACTGCAGGCGTATTCCACTCATTTACTAATGAGTCATCTGTGTGATGCTGTGCAGATTACTGACAAAGCCTATTTAATGTGACCATTTGTTAGGAACACATGAGGTCTTTCTCTTCTGCTTCTTGTTAACCGTCACATACCAGCTGCTGTTTATAGCCAGCAGTAGACTAATTCTAAACAGATGATAGTTTCAGACTCGCTTACAGCTCTGTACGATGTGATACACATTGCTGAAATCTCTGTAGCCAGAGTATAGCGGAATCGTTATAAGGCTTAAGTACTGTTAGCTCTGGACATAGGCCAAATTAGGACTTGAATGACTAGAACATTGATTTAAAATGCACAGCAGATAGAGTATATATAATATTTACAAGATAATGTAGCAAAGTTCTTTCAGAGAATATCTGTAATAACAAGCTAGACAACCCTGCATAGAGCTGTAAAATGTCTATGCATCTGTTTATCACCATGTTCATTATGTTTTTAATCTTGGCACACTAAATACTTGTTTCCAGTTATATTCTGGAGTACATAACTGATTTTGATATAGAAAAATAGTGACCAAGCACAGAAAGATATGTGAGTATTCTTCATAAAGTGGCATGAGGAGTTTATTTTGTACATGGTCATTAGCTAGAGTGAAGAAAGTATGCTGGTTCAGCTGCTCATTTCCCTTCCATCATAATAATGATGCAGTGATTGTCTGCTGTTTAGACATGTTAACATTACATCCCTTTGTATGTACTCATTGCAGATCTAGAACCTATGACTCCTTGGATAAATCTGCTTATGATGTTAGTCTGATTTCTTGTCTTAGAACAAATAGCTTTGATAGCCAAACTGCAAATTATTATTATTACTATTATTACTATTATCATTACTATTATTGCTACTACTATTACTGTCATTGTTGTTGTTGCTCTTTGATTACAAAAAGCTGAGCGTACTACCTGTCTTCAAATTTCATGCCATCTATTGCACTGGGTGATATGTATTTACTCAGATTCACCTTTTCAGTGTTTCTTATTAGTCATACATATGGCTCTAAAAAGAAAATTTACATAAGAACATCCGGAGCATTCATCCTCTCTTTAAAAAAACTTTTACACATCTTGAAGGACATTCATTTTTGCCACATATGTGAATAAGGTGGTACTAAAAAGCACATATAGCATCTGTACCAGCAGAGCATTTATCATTTTCATAAAATACTTTTATATATGAAGAAGAAAACTTCTAGATGTATTTCATAACTCAGAATTAATGTTTGTATTGCTTATTTATTTGTATTTCTTAGTCATGGTTGAGTACTGATCTACACAGACCTTTGTTCAGGCTCTGCCCAGGGCCATTGTCTATTTGAATGATTTACTCAAAGTCATGTAATAAGCAAATGAGAAGGGAAACATAACCCGTATTACAGGAAGCAGTACATTAGCAGGTCATAGCCTTAATCCTCTCTGCAAGCTGTCAGATGCTACAGATGTTGTAAGACAGTTTAACCTGAAAGAAACCAGTGAGTAATCATTAAAGGATAATGCTGTCCTAAATGCAATATTTCCCTTCTCCAGGCTGTATTTTTCACTACAAAGAATGATCCACATACTTCCACATATTAAAAAAAAAATGGTTTAGCAGTTTCTTCCTGTCTGGCATTTCTAACCTAATCAGGTTTCTCAATGTGTATCCTATTTATTCAGAGTTTCCCTGTGCTTGGCTTGGATACCTGTGACAAGACCTTGAAATGATCTAAAACCATCTGTGGACCTACAAAGCTAATATAAGTATTTTTTGCAGTTGCTCTATGTATCTCAGTGCTATTTAACAGTTTTGTGCTGCATTTATTGATATTTTTGAATGTATCACTGTTTTTCAGCCTGCACTTGTTAAATAAACACCATATGTTTGTTACTGTATTGCTCCTGGATTCTTTTAACAGTATTCTGATATTTCCTAACTTCCTTTGATACTGCAAAAGCTCTTCTGAGTTTGCCAAAGTTCTCCTGAGTTTACCCAGATATTTCTAAGTTTTGCAAGGTTTTTCTGTGTTTGTGGAACTTCTAAGTTTGCATACATTTTTCACTATTTGGGAACTTTTCTCAGGTTTGTGAACTTATTTCCAAAGATTTCTGATACTGCAGGAATTCTGATTTTGCCCTAAATTATGTGTCACTGCACTTAAGCTCAAAACCAGTTCATTTTACATAAAGAGGGTTTTTTCTGCACCTTGGTGGGAGCAGAGCTCTGATTCAACCCATCCGAATTGGGTACTGCTAGTGGAAGGCTTATTATGTGTTCATCTGATTGGCCTGAGGGCTTAACTGTATAAAAGTCTTTCATCCTCCTGTTATAAAAGCCTCGGGTTTGCACTTTGAGCAAATGCGAGTAACCGTGACTTGTATATTAAGCAAACCTCTCCAGTTTAAAATCCTCTATAGGAAATAGTCTTCAGAGTCTCCTACTATTCATAGCTGCTCAAAGAACTGCCAGTTTGCTCAGAGGGCAGCATCACTACAGGTCATTTAATAGTATATTACTAAACACTCTCACTTAGACCTTTAAGTGACTCTGCCCTACTCCTTCCAATCTGCTAAGGATCTGGTATAATGTCTAGGTCCTTCCCTATCATCTCTGTTTCTGGCCTGTTGGATATGGGCATCCTAAGGCAGTTTAGTAATTGCCTCATGTTCACTGACAACCATTTAATTTTAGAACAGACAAATGCAGTGTGCGAGAGATGTAGATACACAATGACATTGAAGGCAAAGCTCTGACATGCACACATGAAAAATGTAAAAAGGTTGTCAGTGTTATACCCAAAACATTCACTACCAACACTAAGGAACAAACATATAGACCCACATATGCAGACGTTCCCAAACCTCCAAGACCTCCTAAAAGCATCTCTCAGTGGCCCCCTGCACACTCAAAAAAGCAGTTCACACAACTTATAACTATGAAGATCATAGCAGCCCCACTTCCAAGCTCATAAGGCAAAACACTACACAACCAAATATTCTAGTTATTGGGGATTCCATTGTATGACATACTGATGTCCTTCTTACTAGGCTAAACAAGGAGAATATCACAGTGAGTTGTCTGTCTGGAGCCAGGATCCACCAGATCACACATGCACTTAGGTCTTTAAACCACAAATACCAGTATGACACAGTCATAGTCCATGTGGGCATAAAATATATAAGCCATACCTCACTGGACTACATGAAGAGAGACATGATGGAGCTCTCTGAATACGTGTCCCAGGCTGGTATGAATCTAGCTTTGAGTATGATCCTACTTTCACCAATGAAGATGCCACAGTACCAGCAAAAAATGATTGACTTCAACAATTGGCTTAGTTTCTGGTGTCACAATAAGGGGATCCAATATCTGTCAGCCTGGGAAGACATGACTGACAAACCATGATGCTTTGCCAGAGATGATTTGCACTTGTCACCACTTGGCTTCTGGATACTGGCAAAAAACATTGTCTAGCCATATAGTGCCTTTTTTAGGCCATGCCAAGTTGTTAACCATCCAACATAACAAAAATCACTCATGACTACCTAAAAGTACTGCTGCTTAACACTAGGAGTTTAAATAAAAAATGTGCACTCTTTGGAGGGATTCTTCACTATGGAGGATGCAGACATATATGCAGTCCAGAAACATTGTTCAGAACCATGAAAAGCACCCTGGCTGTCAAAGGCTGCAATGTCTTTCATACATTTTGATCCCATCAGCTCAGGATAAAACAATGGGAGGAGGTGTCTCAGTGTTCATGAAGGACAAGTACACTGTTAGACTGGTCCAACAAAATGACTCCCTTGAGCTGCTATATGCTCAGATAATCATAGGTGCAACCTGCTATCATATCCTTGCTAGCTACAGATACCCTAACATGAGTCCTGAAAATCACACCTCCTACCCAAACCTACTGGAATCTCTTAACATTCAGTCTAACACCATAATTATAGGTGACTTCAACTACCCCTCCATAAACTGGGAGACTTATATGACCCATAATTCACTTGCTCAGAAGATTTTGGACTTCATCAATGCAAACACCCTGGAGCAACTAGTTAGCACCCAAATAGAGATACAAATATCCTAGACCTAGTACTCATGCACACTGGGGGAATGCTGCTCCCTCCCTCCCTTGAATTAACTCCTTTCTGGTAAGATCTTATCACAAAACGATCTGCTTTAGTATTAAACCTAACCTAGAACCCCCATCAAACTCCATACCTGTTAAGAACTTTGCAAAGAAAATTACCTTAAAATAAGTGACAGCTTATTAAACTTCCAAGCCCCTCCAAACCTGGGTGACACTGAGGCCTACTCTGAGCTGTACACAAAAGCACTGTTCAGCCAAGTTCATAGCTGCATAGAGGAGGCAGTACCTGTTTGAGTCAAACCTATGATTACTGCCAAAAATAAACCACCCTGGTGGACCCATAGCAGAAATAGGTTATTCAACAAAAAGAAAAAAAAATCTTCTCCAATCTACCAAAGCAAACTATGCAGAAATGATAGCCTCCCAGGTGAAAGATAACCATTAGGCTTTCTTTTATTATGTTTGTAACCTTAGGGGAAATGCTCAGCAATGTGCCAAGATAATCATGAATGCCAACACATATGCCCAGCCTGAAACTATAGCAAACTTATTGGCCAACAAGTTTAGTTGAAACTTCTCCTCTTCATCAACTCATATCACATCCAAAGAAATACCTGCAGCCATCCCCCTACTGGTCATTATGAGGGAACAGGTCCTTATTGTACTTGCTAAAGCCAAAAACAAAGCCTCCATGGGTCCCTACAACATTCAAGGATGCTTCTTAAATAGCTTAAAACAGAATCTTTCAGGGCCACTAGAAACCCTCTTTAAATGCAGCCTCCAGACAGGCTTTGTCCCAGAGGAACAGAGGATTGCAACAATTGTCCCTCTGCACAGGGAGGGGGGGGGCATCAACTGACTTGGGTAACTACAGACCCCTAAGCTTGATCTGTCTTATCTGCAAGGCCATGAAGATAATTATCATGGACCTGATCAATGATGACATAAGAATTCTGCAAACACTGGACCAGACCCAATTTGGTTTTGTCAAAGGGAGGTCTTGCCTACTCATGTCTGGTGGATTTCTTTGAGAAAGCCACCAAAGCAATGCATGAGAGTAAAATGGTATACACCAATTATCTAGACCTGGCCAAAGCTTTCAACATGATCCCCTATTTTGGGATCATAGATAAATTTACTCAGGCATAAACTCCTACATCATCAGATGGATAGCAAACTGGCTCACTGACAGGACACGTATTGTCCTGATAGGTGACTTCACCTCCATTACAAAACCTGTTACTAGAAGTGTCCCACAGGGCTCAGTGTTGGGACCCCTTTTGTTTGATATATATACTTCTCTGAAGTGAAGGCCAGTGTTGGGGCCTCTGGTAGACCAAGTTTGCCAATGACAGTAAGCTGGAAACAATCGTTGAATCCCCAAATGATGTTGATATTCTACAAGCAGGCCTAAAAATGAAAAGTGACTGCTGCCAAAATCATGGTCTGAGAGTAAATGCTAAAAAATGCATAATCATACCTTTCCGTAAATCAGACATCCCTTGATAACACACCCCTAAAAGTAGATGCAGTGATGAGAAATCTAGGAACTCAGCTATGTAGTAACCTAAACCTTGACAACCACGTAGCTACGATAGTGAGAAAAATCTTTCTGTGTGGCTCAACTTATAAATAAAGGCATGGCATCAAGATCAAAGGAAGCCATAGTTCCATTGTACTTGACTATCATCAGGCCCATAATCAAGTGCAATGCTCCCTTCTGCATGAAACTTACCAGGCACTTATATCAACTGGGGTGGCCCCAGAGGTTTTTCTCTAAGAAAATGCAAAATGTAAGACACATGTCTTATCCAGAACGACTAAAGGCCCTATCCTTTACTCCATCTCATATCGTTTATTGAGAGGTGACTTATGCCTGACCTATAAGGCTTTCTGTGATCCAGCCCTAATGAAAATGTTACATACTCTCAAGAAAAATTATACAAGGGTTACGCATTCCATGGACCTGAACCTTATCTGTGACTCTAACATAATTTGCCTGAGAGACAGATTCATATCCCATTTGCTACCTCGTCTATGGAATAAACTTCACCTCTTCATAAAACAAATCCCGTCCCTCATTCTGTTCAAAAAGAATTTTGATAAATGGATGGGAAACCATAAATTCACTCCCTGGGTACTGCCTGTGTCCCTTATGGACAGAGGCAGTCTGTAAAATGACTCATGGCTCCAAAACCCAAACACCCACTACCTTGATATTACCCATCCCATATCTGGGTAATTAAGATATTATACTGTCATATCCTGGGTATTATTGGGTAGGCTTGTAAAGGCTCTTGTACCATTAGTCTAGTAATCACCTATGAACCTATTGGAGCCAAATGAAACCTCATGATGCTTTCTTTAGCAATTTATCTCCCTTATTTTTGCATCATTTTGCCTATCACATTTGAATGGGATCCATGCTCACCACTCTTTTGTTTTCAATGTTTATTAACAATATGCTGTCTTAGCTCTCTAACCTTCCTATTACTTGTTATGCATATGACATGGTTATTCTTCAATCCAGTCCCTCAAATTCAACTATTCAAACCCAGCTTCAGTCTGAGCTCCACTCCCTTAATTCTTGGCTAAACAACCATAAGCTACTCTTAAACCTCTCTAAAACAAACAAAAAGAAAATGTATTTGGAACCTCACAAAAACTGAAAAAGACTCCTAAAAATCTCAGTATAGCAGATCTCAATGGTTGCCAAATAGAAACAACCACATAATTTAAATACTTAGGTTTATGGTTAGACCAGTCACTTAACTTCCAAAGCCACATTGAAAACACCAGGAAAAAGATCAGTTCTATTCTGGTCCTGGAAAATATTTCCCTGTCTCTCTAAACTAGCTAGAGTGCCAATAGGCAAAGGATTTCTTCTTGCTTAGCTTGAATATGGGCCCCCCATCATAGCCACAGCCTTTAAAAAACTCATCCACTCTACAGTGCATTTAAACATTTTTTTTTTCAGATTAATTTCCAATTCCTCCCCTCAGGAACACCAGTGCATCATCCTCTCCAATGCCAAATGACTACCAGTCTCCTACAGAGTTGAGTTACCCCTAGGGTTATTTATTTTCAAACAACTTGAACCAGGTACCTTTATCCCTTTTGCAGCCAAAATACATAATAAAACCACCCCCTACAACCTCTGCAACCATTCCCAATTAACCCCCTCACTCCAGACACCTCAGAATGAACTGCACTTAACAATGCTAAGAAATGGTTAATCAAAACTTATGAAGCACCTTTCTGATGCCAAAAAGGTGTTTAATAATCCTGATGTTTTTCCCAAATTTTACTACAAAATAGTTATGATCACAGACCCCATCATAATCCTCCATATTATGAACATGAACTAGTGCTGCTCAAAAAGCCTTGTCTAATTTGTACCTAACAGGGAAAAAAGGCAGCTTTGTAACTTTAAGGTAATCACATAGACTTGCTGTTGCAATAAAGGAAAATAGTGCAGAAACTACCAAACTGGGTGTGCACACCACCTAATGTCCATGTTTCCTGAAAGTCTGTTGTCATGCATGTATACTTGCTTTGACACACCCTGTATAAAGAACTTTCAAAACCCTAAAATTAATAGCTGCCATTGCTAAAACTTCATACTTCAACCAACACCACTATGTCTGGAAGGCTGCAGCCTGAAAAGGATAGCTTCAAAACCCATATTTTTTCTTCAATAGGTGACACCAAGAGTCATGGGGTATATATTATCATTTTGTTCAGCTTTGCCTAGTACTTGTAAGCTACTGGGTAGTGCTATTGTAAATGGATATAGTCTATCTCTGTCCATCTTGTCAAGATCCCTCTCACTCCAGGCCACATTCTTGCTTAGGGTTACACTTCTAAATCTTTCCATTTATCTAATTTCCTTTGAGTATCTTTTAAGAGATGGTCCAGTCATTAATGGAGAAGCATTACTCAGAAGACCACACCTAAATATTTATGATCTTTATTTATCTCAAACGATTGCTAACTGAACTCCCTCCCTCATAGCTCACACACAGAATTATATGGGTAGAGCACTGACTTCCAAACCACATATTCAGACAAGTCACAGACATCGTTATGAATGACCTCATGGTTCTGTTTGAGTGATGACAGTCATAGCATACAGTCGTCTGTGAATCAGCGGATTGTAAGTGGTATCCAGTGGGCTATGAAGATAAATGTTTTTGCCACATTTTGTTGATTGTGTCCACTGAATGTGTCTGCTGCAGGATAAACAAGGGTGGGGACACAGGTTCAATACTTATAAGGGGAAAAAAGTTTGCCAAGGTAAAAAAGTAGGTCACCAGGTTGCTATATAAGAAAATCTCTTTGATTACAAACCTCTAAAAGACATCAGAGACATTGTGGAAGTTGTTAAGTATGTCAGCTAAGGCTTTCTTGTCATTCTGTACTAACTGGCATACATTTTTCCCTAGGAAAAAAGAGCCATCTCTCCCTATCTCTCTTCCAAAAAGCCCTGCTGTATTGGGTGTATCATGTTCGATAGACGACCCTCTGTTCAGTGGTGAAGGATTTTTGGAAAGATATTTGTCTGCAAGGTAAGCAATGAGATTGGTTTATTATCTAGCAGGGTGGGTCAGTTATTTACTATCTTTGAGTGACAAGACAATATTAGCATCCCTCCTGAGAATGGGAATATTTCTTTCTGTTCTCTTCATTGAAAGAGCTTAAGAAGATCTGGAGCCAGTCTGTTCTCTGTGCCATTTAGAAGTTAGGAGTTTGGCCACCTTGTCTGTCCCCAGGACTTTCCATGCTGCCAAGACTTTCATGTTTGAAAGTATATATTTTTAATGTTAATGATTCATTCAGTCTTGTGGAAGACCTATCAAATGAAGGAAAGCAGTCTTATACTCCTGCATGGAAGAAAACTTTAAATGATGAATCTTGGAATAAAAGTACCTTGTAACATGATTGATGTTTACAGGCTCATGCTGCACCTCCTCGAGTATATTTTAATCCAACTATATGCTGCTTAACCTTTCTTTGCCTCAGACTGGCAACTGGCAGTTGGAGAGAGGTAATGCCCTTCACCCAGTGAAAGAGTATACTTCTATCTGCTATTCTGTTATGGATGTAATTATATTTAGGCACATGTGTTTCTTGATTTAAATTTTCATTTGCAATCTTGGCTCTTTGTTCCTGCATATTTCACTCTTACAATCAGCCTCTAAGGCAACCACCCTAGCCATAAAGTCTTATAGTCCCATTTCCTGCATGTGTCTCCTAATCTTGTATAAAGTCTTATTATAGTCCCCTTTACTTTCACTTTGACTATCTCAAAATCTCCATCTATTTATGGTATCTCTCACTGAACTTGGTTCCATGATTTCTCTCTGATTTACTCCTTGTCTGATTAATATTTTGGTAAAAGAAGACCAAAACACCATGGTAAGTCCAGGAGGTCCAAAGCTCTGGACTGCTGCCATCACCATAGTATGGTGTGATAGAGAAGGGAGCCTTATCTCAGTCTCCATGATTCCTGAGATCAGCTCTACAATGGCCGGCTAAAACTCTAATGCACTATCTGCCCTGTGACCTAGTTAAGTATAGCATATTTTCAGGGAGTAATGTTCTCCATGCAGCAGCTACACAAGATATTCTTTATTATCACAAAGAGATATTTTAATCACTCTTAGGGACTTAATGGTACCTGGTAGAACATGCTCTAGAATTGCATCTAGTGCAGGGTTGAAATCCTCTCCAAGAATTAGGAAGTAGTCATTGTCTAAGTGTCTTTAATGATCAGAACATCTCCATAAGAAGCTCTTTTTTTCATTCTTGTTTGAGTCACATTGCCTAAATCAAAGTTTGTTTCCGGGTGGGGGTACATATTTTCCATTATATCCACCTCTCTTGTCTGTTTGAAAGTTTTAACCAAGGACTGAACAAGTACCTCATGTATCAGAAGAACCACCTTCCACTTGGCTGAGATAGCAGAACTAAACAATTATGTCTTTCCAGCACTTTAGTAGCTGTGGAAGGGTCTGTTTTTTAATGTAGTCTTCTACATAAACACTAATTGAGCCTGAATCTTTTGTAAGGCAGATATGACACATCTTCCTTTCTTTTTCTGGTCCATGTCACATACATCATGCAGATGAAAGAGAAAGAATTTGCAAATTCTGTGCATGGAATGAGAGGAAACAGAAGAAAACTACAGGAGGGGTAAATGTAAATACAACAAGCTAACAGTACAATAGAATAAACAGACAGTATCTCATTCTCAAGGTTTGTTGCAGCTAGCATTTGAGTCAAAGCTTTCAAACAGCCTAATCACAGTATTATGACTAATGTGGAGCAGGAACTTGATGCATTTCACAGAAATGTGGTTTGGGCCCCCATGCAGCATCTTAGGCTGTGGTCAGCTACAGTGATGGAAGGAAAGATGAGGCAAGAAAGCCCATTTCTCTATTATTCTTTCAGTGACATTCCAGCCCCTGCATAATGGAGGTTTAACTCCCCTTTACTGAACATGCTCTCTGTACCCTTAACCGGTGATACGTTTTTATAAGCAGGATAGGGTGGTACTAGTGTTAATTTCATCCATAGTTTCATAAGTTTTTCTAATCTAACAGCCAATAGGGCCCTTACAACCATATCCACCAGTCTGTGATGCAACAAAGATTCCCAGGTGATAGTGGGTGGGGAGCAGGGTTGCCAGATGTCTCTATTTGAGCAGGATTGTCCCGGGATCAGCAGTCTGATCCCGAGTCCCAAACTGCCAGTTTAAATCCCGGCAAAACAGCCCTCTGCTTTTTTTTTTTTTTTTGCTTGGCCCATATACCGGCATATGGGCCAATCAAAAATCGCTAAATACGGAGCTGCTGGTGTTTAATGCGGAACATCAGGCAGTTCCACATTAAACATAACTCCGTTTTTTGAGTTTTTTGATTGGCTCGTATACCGGCATACGGGCCAATCACAAATTGCTAAATATGGAACTGCTGGTGTTTTATGCGGAACATCAGGCAGTTCCGCATTAAACATAGCTCAGTTTTTCGAGTTTTTTGATTGGCTCATATACCGGCATATGGGCCAGTCAAAAATTGGTAAACACGGAGCTATTAATGCGGAACTGCTTGATGTTCCGTATTAAACAGAAGTAGCTCCATGTTTTTAAGCGTTGAAGACTTTTTTCTTTTTTTTTTTTTTTGGTCCTCTCTTTGTCCTTACCCGGCCAGTCAGAAATCTGGCAACCCTGGTGGGGAGTAAGGGGAATGGTATGAGATGGCAGGTACACAAAACTAAAAAATGGGTTGTTTGGCTTGAAAAACCACAAAAATAAAAAATTGCCAAAAACTGCTGGAGCCATGGATGTCAGAAACAGTATTTTATTGAATCCACTAAAAACACCGCTAAAACACATTAACGCTTTGTACCAATATTGCGTTTTCGTCTAAGCAAACCGACTTCTTCAGATACTCTCCCTAAAACAAACCAACCTTTTATAAATTATTCAAAATTCCTAATCCAGTCAAAAACAACTAATTAATTAAGAAATTCATTGGTATTCTTTTTCTGTGTATGTTCAGCAATGCCAACTTTAAAAGTTCTAAAACTTATTTCAAACAATAAATAACCATAATAACAACATTTTAAAAACATTTTAAAACATTTGATGTGAAAAATATGAACAATATATATAGGATTTACAAAAATCCATATTTAATGTTTGGAAATTACTTTAAAAAGAAAGAACAATTTGTATAAGTGTAGCCTGCCATCTGCTGGTAAAAATAGAAAATGCATCTATTACCTTATAATATCCCTGCTTTCAATTTTAAAAGTGGCACAATTGAAATAAATTCATTTAGACCAGGGAAATTTGTTGCATCAAGGGAAATCTGCCACCATAGTTCCCTAGATTCTAGTTATTCTTCCCATAATCCACCCCTTACACCTTTTTTAACCTGCTCTAAAACCATAAAGTGGAATTTAGCATCCGTACAAACCAGAGTGGGTTTATACAGAGCATTAGTCTCCTTTCCTGTAGCTATTTCATATTTGTGTTCATATATCCTCTTTTTTAACACTCTTTCAGTTTTTCCCACATAAAAAAACGTTATATTCTGAACATAGACTTAGGTATACTACCCCTTTAGTTTCACAATTGTAGTAATCTACACTTTTAATCCATTTTTGTCTACTTTCTAAATAAACTTTTTCCTTATCAACTATATTACTGCAGTGCGCACAATGTCCACATTTATAAGTACCCTTCCTAACCTTATTATTCCTTTGAAAACCTTTACTTTCCAACATATTTTTAAATGATCGAGAATTTTTATACACAACCTTGACATTTCTATTTAGTTTTTTCTAGTCCAAGTCAGTTAAATTGATAAATTTAGACCATTCTCTTTCAACAATTTTCCTTGTAACTTTAGTGTTGAAAGCATTATATTCAAGAACCAAGGCATGTGTAAAATCAGTCTCTTAAATTGTGGGGGTGAGGTCTCCACAAGAAATTTAATTTAATTTGTTATTACTTAAAATAGGTCTGAATCTACCTTCTCTCGCCTTAAAAGATTCATCTTGTATTCCCCTGATAAACTCTTGGGGATACCCTCTTTCTAAAAACATTTTATTTAATAATTTACTTTCATCTTTAAAATCATCCTCAGAGCTAGTCATTCGGCTATCTCGTACATATTGGCCTTTCACAATGTTCTTTTTACACCAGTAGGTGTGAGCACTTTGAAAATGAAGAAAAGAGTTACAAAAGGTCGGTTTTCTAAATATTTTAGATTCAAACCTGTCTTCTCTCTTATATATTTCCACATCTAAAAATTGAAGTTTTTCAGTAGATACATGAAATGTAAATCTTAAAAAATTGGTAGATCCTTCCAGATACAGTTTAAATTCCTCTAATTGTTTTACCTCCCCTGACCATAGAATAACTATGTTGTCCAAAAACCTTGGGTATAATTTCCAACAAGAACAAAATTTAGAATCCAGAATGTACAGCTCCTCCCACTTGGCCAAAACTAAATTCGCATAAGTGGGGGCACATGCAGCCCCCATAGCGACCCCCTTTGTCTGTTTGTAAAATTCACCACAAAAATTCAAAAAGTTGTTTTTAAGGACCAAATCCATGAATGCCCCACATGTAATTTTGTCATTGTGACTTAATGTATCATCTTGAAATAAAACACCCTCAAACATTTCCATTCCTTCTGTATGTGGAATACTTGAAAATAAATCAACAATATCTATTGTCACAAATAACAAATTATCACATAAAACATCTTTATTAAGTATGTCAAGTAGGTCCCATGAATCTTTTAAAATTGTTTCTTTGTTGACCCACACATTTTTTAGTTTATTATCAACAAATTTGGCCAAACTGTGCGTTTTAGACCCATTGGCAGAGACTATGGGCCTTAATGGGGGGTCAATTTTGTTTTTATGGATCTTCGGAATTCCGAAGATAGAAGGAACTCTTGGCTTATCAACTCTCAAAAAAATCAAAGGTTTTCTTATCAAATAAACCTTCAGAAAACATATCTTTTAAACAAATGTCTATTTTGTTATACTCGATGTTAATTTCGTTAATAGACACATTGGTATAGCCTTCCTCATTAAATAAAATTTAATTCATTTTTCCTTCATATATTATGTTATCCATAATAACTATCCCACCCCCCTTATCAGGTTTCATTATTCTAATATTGTGATTATCCCTCAGGGTTTGTAAAATATTTATTTCCATCTTACTTAGGTTTGGTTGAAACCCAAACCTATCATATCTATTTCTTAGTTCTTTTCCATGTTATTTTCCAGGTTGATCAATTGTGGGTGAAGGGGGGATTAAATATACCCCTTCTTTTTCCCTAGGTCTCCCTCAGATGTTAATAATAAATTTAAATTAATTTTTCTAAAAAATAATTTTAGATCTAAAATAGACTGGGTAAGATCTCCTTTTTTGTAAGGTATGAATTTAAATCCCTTTGCAAGCAGGCTAAAATGTTCTTTCTCTATATAAATGTCACTAAAATTATAAATACTAAAATCATGAAAGGTGTGTTTGACACAGTCCACTATAACATCAGACAAAAAAGTGTCATTGCTGACTATTTTATCACTGGGTGGGGGTCTTAATGGTGTGACCACCATATTTAATATTTCCCCCTCCCCCTTCTCCCCCCTCTCCATGAAAAATTTCTTTCTTGATACCCTGTTTTATTCAGTAATCTCTCTGATCTACGAAGAGGGGGAAATTCTTCATCATTAAAACCATCTTCTTGTATTCTATTATCTTCTTGGAAATTTTCTTGTATTTCTCTATCCATATTATTTCCATAAAGGTTTCTAAGAAAGAAAGGAGATCGAGGCTTGGGGTACACTGTACCCTTTTTATATTCTTCTGTATCCCTTTCTAGCTTTTTAAATTTTCTTTGAATGGTTTCCCTACATTTTACATCAATTTCCCCCCTAATTTTAAAATACTTATCCTTTTCATCTTGGATGGTAAAAATTAGGTCTTCCTTAATACATTGATCCAACTCATTAATTCCTTTCTGTAGGACAACATGTGTCCTACTATTTTCCTTGATTATAAGTCTCAACATATCTAAATCACATTTGTTGAACAATTCGATTAACTCTTTATGAAAAACTGTTCCTTCGAGTACATTATTTGGGTATTTAAAAACCCTTAGTCCTTTTGGAACAATACCCCTATTAATGCATTCGTTAAGATATTCATTTTCAATTTCTAATATCTTAAATTTTAACATGAATTTGTGCAAATTGTCCATTTTGACTCTATAAGAGTCAGCCACAACAGGTGGTCCATTAAGAGACGGCAGGTACACAGTGTTAAGCATATTCACTGCTAACAACCGACAGCTGGTACGTCTAAGTAAACCTCAAGCACTCTGTCCAAGTGTGTAAAAAGAAAAACACTGAGAGTTCTAGTGAACACACTGGAGAAAATGAAAATCAAGACACTTTACACACATCCACTGTACCTTATGGCTTCTGCATTCATCGTTTGGCATATCTTTACCAACCAACAAAGTAGGTGAACACATACCGAAATCTTTATATATATATATATATATATATATATATATATATTTTTTTTTTTTTTTTTAAAGTGATGCATTTAAAGCATCCTTAGACCTTCTAGCATCCTACTATAACTTACCGGCATTCAGCTTCAGCACATTAACCTAGGAATCTACTAGAATTCTCTTCTTTTACATTATGCAGTATGTTCATAAGCGCATCACACCAAACAGCAGGATCAGCATAAAGACCTGCACTTCCCCATTAACTGTAATGCTTCATAAGATCACTACATGCAAGTGGAACACATTAAGCAGACCCATATGCCATGCATTAATTAAATAAATACAGCACCAGCATAAGCAGTAAGGTGTACCATAGCTTGGCTACCCAATGTCAGAATATCTGGATTTCTGTAGTTTTCAGTCTTTTTTGAACACGTTTTCTTATTTTATGTAGTTTTCCTTACTGAAATTGAAGTATTGTGTTTGTATAGCTGCCTAACATAATTTATGTCAGTATTGCTTCCCTGCCTTTCCTCCATTTTAACTGCTCTTGACATTTTTAATACCATTTAAACAAGTTTTGATTACTTATTTTTTTATTTGCTGGTAATTGAAGTGTTGTGCTGTGCAGTTACCCGAATGGATTCATTAATTGCCGTATTACTTCCATGTGCTTAAGCTGCTGCTTTCCCTCCATTTCTGCTGTTTGTATCTTTCTAGCTGATACAGCAAAATTTTAGCCAGTGTGTGGGCAGTCTCAGAGATAGTGGTAACTACTCAGTGAGTAAGTATAAACACCTTCTATTTCTGGAAAGCTGGCATTATTGGCTGGAGCCAAAGCTTGTTAGAACCTGATTTTTTCATTTGTTTTTTTTTAATTATTAGCTCAGCTATATTTTGCTGACTGAAACTCATTTTGGGCCCTCACTACAAGACTCAGAGAGCTGATCTTAGTGTAGAGATGCCAGAAAAGCTAAAACGGGCATTATGACTTCAATTTTAAACACAGAAATCAAGAAAGCACCTTATTTCTTCTGCACTTTTGTCACCTATAGATTTCTTCTACTGTTACTTGAACAAGTGTTGATTGTTTTTATTATGCTTTCCTTTTTGGGATTCCTGACTGAATTATTTAACTACTGTCTTGTGCCCCTGTTCTAAAATTTTGTGTTATCCCTCCATTTTAACTGCTTTTGCCATTTTAGTAGCATTTAAACAAGTTTTGATCGTTTATTTTGTTATTGCAGCCAGGTAATAGAAGTGTTGTGTTGTACAGAACCTGACTGGATTCATTAATCACTTTATTGTTTCCTGTGCTTTACACTGCTGTTTTCTCTCAGTCGCTATTTATTTTTAACTTAATGACTGTTACAGTCCAATTCTAGCTAGCGTGTGGGCAGTCAGAGATAGTAGTAACTATCCAGTGGAGAGGATAAGTAGCTGCTGTTTCTAGGAAAGCTAGCATTACCAGCTGGAGCCAAAAGCTGTTTTTTTCATTGGTTTGTTTAAATTCTTAGCTCTGCTATATTGAACTTTGATATACTAGCTGTAGCATCATAAAAACCTGCACTCAATAGATGCAGGCACTTTAAAGTTTTAGTCTGAGCAAGCCTATCTAGAGCTGTCCCCATGAGCAGGCTGTGCTAAAAGCACTACCTCTTTATTTAAGACTCAAGTTAAGTTACTGTAAGCTGCTTCTACCCTAGTGCAGGACTTCCATTAGTTAATTATTATACTGCAAATATACAGATAAATCTTATAACACTATTCTGATAAGTCTTATTTCCCCAAATTTCTATAGTGTAATATTGTTCAAATATGTCTTGTTTCCTCCTAAATGACTACACTCTTGGGCTACACTGAAGGGGAACCAGATTGTCTTTCCTTGGTTGCCAGCCTCATAACACTTGGTATACTGAGGCAGTATAGCAACTGCCTACTGCTCATGGACACTGAACAATACTCATTCCACCACAGTGAGATGCACATATGTAACTGAGATGGAGGCAACATTTCAAAAAAAAAAAATTAGTCCGTGAGCAACTCTCACCCCCAGCACTCCTCAAAAAATAAATGGAAAAATTATCATATGCCAAGGGTGTGAAAAAATCATTGCCTAAGCTTCCAAGGTCAAACAAGACCAGGTCTCAGTAGAAAATATTACAAGACCTATTGCTACATCCACAGTTGAGAGTCACAGGGAAAAATTGCCTAAAACTAAATACATTTCAACCCTCCACTAACAATTGATTGCTGAGTTCATAGTAAGACACACATACTTTACCCTAACAAGGCTGGACCAAAACAGGGTGACGGTGAATTATCTTTCTGGTACCAAGATCTCTGACATCTGAAGGGCTTTCAAATAAATATGAGTAAGACATGGTGGTGATCCATGTTGTGTGAATTACTTGGCACACAAAACACTAAGGGAAAGACACAGACATATTTATGAGTCCTCTATGCATGTCACAAGTTCAGGAAAGATTCTGGTATTGAGCAGAATCCTACCTTCCCCAAGAATGATGCTGAAGTTCAAGAAAAGATGAATGATTTTAGCAACTGGCTTAGTAACTGGTATCATTTGAGTGGGATCTTATATATGTCAGCACGGGATGAACTGCTGCACTGCCCCTCCTGCTTTACTGAGGACAACTTGCACCTCTCTTTCCAAGGCTTCCACATACAAACTAAAGTCTTTGCTGTCCCCATAGTGCCTTTTTAGGCCGAGTCCATCTAACAGATCTTCCAACCTAAAAACGGAAAACAAAGCTTAGAACAATATCAGTCTGATGCTGCTTAGTGCTAGGAGTCTAAATAACAAGTAGTCTGACCTTGAAGCCCTCCTGCGTTTGGAACATATTCATATGTGCATTATTACTGAAATCTGGTTTAAGAGTGGAGAAAGTACTCCCTCTACACCAGGGTTTTATGGCTACTACTCCTTTAGACCCGATGGAAGCTGTGATGTTGTATCCACATTTGTTAAAGACCATATTACCTAAAGGCAGATTCCCAGATAGCCACAAACTGAACTTACTGAAATTCAGATCAGCCTAAATAAAACCAACTATCAGATCATAGCATGTTAGAAAGATCCCTTCAGTGATCCCCCAAAACACCAGAACATGTCCAGTTCTTAAATGCACAGGAGGAATTTCCTAAACTCAAAATCTACATTATCCTGGTAAACTTTAATCACCCATCAATAAACTAAGAGTCCTATATCTCAAATGTTGGCCATGTCATATACAAGAATTTCCTGGAACAAATAGTCAAAGAGCCGAACAGAGGTCAAAATTTTCTTGAGCTGGTCCTTACAAATGTGGTAGCTATATATACTATCCCACAGGTATACCCTTCCTGGTCAAGTCTGAACACACATTGGTAACCTTGTCTTTTAAAATTCCTAAGCCAGCTGAGGCAAATATCACAATATTCAATGAGTCAAAAATACATACTTCCTACAATTCCATGACAAACTCTCTAAGTTCAGATATAACAGTATGCCCTAAAATGTAGGCACAGCTAGTTATGTAAATTAATTCTACAATCACCTAGAAAACTATGTAAACCTGTCAGTCCCTACTTAAAACTAAGCAAAAAAGAGAACAGAAAGAACAAAGGCCTGGTGGTCCACATACATAAACAATACAAAAAGAGAAAAAAGCTCACTAGAATATAAAAACTAAAGACCCACAAATTAAGGTTAATGTCAAAAGGTTATCCAAGGTACTGAAAAACACCATCAGGAAAACTGAGGCTTCCCCTGAACTTAGTCTGGCAATGGAAGCTAAGTATAATTACAAATCATTCTTTGCTTTTGTTAGGAAGTTATGAAATAATACCCAACATTGCTCTGAACTCATTATAAATGACACTACCTACTCTGATCCAGTGGATATTGCAAATATACCGGCAAACAAATTCAGTAATAACTTCAACCCAGAGACATACATACCAAACCTACATATGCCTAAGGACCTCAAATCCTCAGTGATCACCAAAGAACACTTGTTAAAAGTACTTTTCAAAACAAAATAATACACCCTACATTTATACCTCTCAAACTCTTAGTGCAAGAAATCTGGGCAAAGCCTGACAAAATTGGGGGGGACAAAGGCCTTAAAACAGGAACAGATTTGAAGTATTGCTCTTAACAACTTAGAAAGTTACTAGAGTAACAGGATTTATGTTAACATAAGGTACATATAAAATTAGGTCAACTCTATAGAGCTAAACCGTATCTCACCAGCACCTCCAGACTAGCAACTGCCAGGTCATTTCTTCTCTCCACCCTTCTCTACTCTTCACAAATCTTTACTAATTTACATAAGACAGATCTTAACCAACTAGAGTCATGAGGTCTAAATCAGAACATCTAAGTTTTAAAACTTCGAATGTTCTAATATCGACTTGTTTTGAGCGAACGGTAAAAATAGTGAAGCTGCAGAACACCAAATTCTTTCCTAGGGAAAGAATTTGGTTGGCCAGTTCTCTGGCTTCGCTATTTCAGTGCTGTGGTGGAACTTTATGGGTTGGGTTCAGGTAAGTGTGCGACTGTGTGGTTGTTAGGATTAGGGTGTGGGTTAGGTTAGTTAGGGTTAGGGCGCGGGTTAGGTGAATTAGGGTTAGGGGCAGGTTAAGTGAGTTAGGGTTAGGGCACAGGTTAGGTGAATGTGCGATAGTGACGGACCTTAGGGTTAGGGTTTGGGTTAAGGTAAGTGGATAGATAGTAGTGTATGTACAGTTTAGTGTAGGGTTAGTTGTAGGATTATAAGTGTATGTGTGTGGATTGATGTTTTTTAGGTGTGCTTGTGTTGTGTGTGTGTGTGTTTCAGAATAGCGAATTTTTTCCCAAGGAAAAAATTTGCTGTTCTGAATGTTCAGTATTATGTGGTTTAGATATTTTATGTTCGATGAAATAGAGTTCGCTATTTTCATCTTTCGATAGCGTGATATAAACATGAGTCATGCTACCATAAAATAGCCAAATTTGCTGCTAATGTTCCCAATAGGGAGCACCACTGACAAGCTCTAAAAAAAACTTAACTGGATTGAGCTACCCCATCTACTTCCACTAAACCAGCTCACTCTTGTACATACAGTTTTAACCAAACCAAAAAACTGCCCAAACCTAAAAGAATTAGTCCAAGCTAACTCTAAACCCAGGGACCTAAGTTACTCTGACAAATGTCTGCTAAAAGTAACCAAATCTGCAAACGGTTTTGGTGACTCACTGTACTGCAACAGCATTTCTAAATCTTGGAACTTATTACCTCAGCACATCCTCAGTATTGTCAATACCTCCATATTTAAGCAAAGTCTCAGAGAACACTTTTCCATCCACTGGCTCTGTCCTTGCTCCAACCCAGACTAGGGATAATTTATTACTTTCTGCCACTAATGATGTTACATGTTTACTCATTTAGCATTAAATTGAAATTATCTCCATACTCCATATACACTGTCTTTCACCCAGTGTTTGTTCCAGAGCAGCTCTCATTTGTTTCTGTTTATACCATATTGTTGATGTATTTTATTATATATGCAACTCCCAACAGATGCTTTTTGTCATCACTATCTTACTTGTACTGTTTGTTTTATTGTACTTCTCTGTATAAATGTAAATTGCTGTTTTTGTTTTTGTTTGGAGCTTTTCTCCCCAGGTCTGAGCTGAAAATGGGCTTCTAGCCCAGCCAGACAACTTACCCAGTAATCAAATGTAAAATAAATAAATACATTTTCTGAAGGATTTGAAGTTTTAAACTCAAATGTATGTCATTATTTAGTGACGTCACTCCTCAGATCATCGCAGTGATTTGCCAGAAAACCACAAATTTTATGTGGAACAGACCAAAAATATGAGTCAAAAATCTGGACATTCTTCAAAAATCTAGACAGTTGAGAGGTATGCCTACATTAGATCTGATCACATATCAGACTGCCTAATGAACTGGTGGACCCACTCCTACAACTATTCAATCTAAGCTTATCCACTAGTTTCATCCCCGAGGTTTGGTACACAACAGTTATGATGTCTCTTCACAAGGTTGGCTCCACCATGGACCTTGAGAATTACCCATCAGCCTGACAGGACTCATCTACAAGGCCATGGAACAGGTCATAATAGACCTGATAAACTACAATATAGAAAAAAAATCTTATAAGTCTTGACCCCCAGCAGTTTGGCTTTAATAAGAGCAGATCCTTTCTAATGAATATGGTAATTTTTTTAAAGGGTAATCTAAGTGTGGACAGTGGTCACTCAGTCCATACAGCATACTCTGACCTCACCAAAGCATTTGATACTATACCACATGCCAGCATAATTAAAAAGCTAAATGCACTCCTCCAACGTGATACCTATGTAATTATATGAATAGCTAATTGGCTGATGGACAGAACCTATACTGTGAGGGTGCCCTCAGATAGCATACAAGTAACCAGTGGAGCACCATAAGTTCCATGATAGAATATTTACTATTTAGCATATACTTCTCTGATCTCCAACTCAAAAATTAGGAACTGCAGTTAACCAAGTTTGACAACAATTGTAAACTGGGTGTTATACTTGAATCCCCTTCTGATATGCAGAAGCTACAAAGTGAATTTACACATGCTAACAGCTGGTGCACTAACCATGGACTAAAACTA
This sequence comes from Protopterus annectens, assembly GCF_019279795.1. Classification (NCBI taxonomy): domain Eukaryota; kingdom Metazoa; phylum Chordata; order Ceratodontiformes; family Protopteridae; genus Protopterus; species Protopterus annectens. Next base: position 886,767,699 of record NC_056744.1, on the reverse strand, counting down.
AATGATGAAAATGCAGTATTGTTGCATTGACAAACATATCCTCCATGAAACTTATTATATAGAAAGCACCCACTCCAAAATGAAGATGTGAGAGACCTTGGAACATATAAGATGACTCACACTCTCTCTGCTTTGACCATCATGTTGCAATAGTGGTCAGGAAATCCTATTTGGTACAACTGATTGCAAAGGATATTTCCTCTAGGTTCAAAGAAGTCCAGATCGCCTCTATATTCTGCATTGATCAATCCCATCATAGAATGCAACGCCTTTCCCTCATTTGGGATGAATCTTGCAAACTATATCAAGCAATTAGACAGACACCCAAAGGCTCTTGACAAAACAATCATGTAACTAAAGGACCTGTGATATCAGGAAAGGCTGAAGCCTTGCCCATGTATTTGTTGTCCTACTGATTCCTTAAGGTCAATCGGTGCCTTGCCTTCTGGACCATTAGGGATCTGGCAGTCCAAGACCACTTATTTCCCCCGCAGATCAAACAGTTCTGTGAACTGTAGGACCATAAAATGGTACCCGTTTCAACAAATAAACAAATCTCAGTGGAGATACAGCATTGTCATGAAATGACTACCCCTTCTCTGGAATAAACTTGCTTGCCATATCAATCAGTGTGACACACTATCTTCCTTTAAGAATGAATTTGAGAATTGGATTGGTATTCATAAATTCTCCCCAGGTATGACTGCCCTACTACTCCTAGAAGAAGGCTATAAGGTCTAAGGGTAGGTTCTGGAAAGGCATTAATGGCCACATGGTCAAGTTGTCTTGCACATTCTATGAGTCTAGGAATCATTTTCAACAAAATGCATAACATGAAATGGGAAATTATGTAGATGTGAATAGTTTAACTTGAAGTTGTGATGAGAAAAAAGAAAACAAAAAGATATACCATGCAGCTACCATATGCAAAATATTCAATCACGCACGACCCAGTAACAAGAAAATTGTCTAGAGTGTTGTTGACTGAAACTCACAGCTTAACCTAATCTTTTATAAGGTTATAGGAATTAAACATAAGATGTCACCTGTTTGCAGCACAAACTTCTCAACTGCCCCTGTTTTGGAGGAATGTTTTACCTCTGTACATGATGTTCCTATTTTTGGAAGTTCCTGTTTTCAGGTTTAATTTAGGAGTGTCAGTGGAATAACAAGTAGCAGACTTTCCTTTAGTGCAGAAGGCTGTGGGTTCTATTCCACACACCAGGTTGATGGATTGTTGACACTGCAGTACAACATAAGGGAGTGCTGCACTTCAGAGTGTGCCATCCTTTAGATGAGACATTAAATTGAGGCTTTGTCTGCATGAGTTATTAGTAGCTGAGTTGGATGTAAAAGATCACATGGCACCTATCAAAAAGAGTAGGGTTTTTATTTGTAAACATTCATACAGTTCATATTATTTACATGTTTACATATTCACATATTTACATTATTTACATAAATAACATCACTCAATACATCATCAAATTATTTTTAAGTGTTCCCCCACACCCTTTTACAAACAACCAAAACCATAATTTTTCCAATATTTTTGTCAATGCCATTTACCATTGTATTTGATCTTAAGTCTCTACTTCCATATTGTCCATGTTATATAAAATATAACTCTGTCTATTTTCTTTGCCTTCTCTTGAGATCTTGTTCCATAATGACTGTATTCTGTCATGTCCTTATTTAACATTTCAAATTTCAAATAATCTTTAACCAAATCACGTTTACATACTTCTTTCCTCAACTCTTGAATTCTTTCACATTTAAAAAAAAATACATGTTCTGTAGTTTGAAACTCTTTACACTTATTACATATTCTATCTTGTTTTCTTTTGTATGCCATATTTGCTTTTACTGGTAATTTACCTATGGGCCATCTCCACAAAAAATCATTAAATTCTTTAATTTTGTAATTTGTATATGCCATAATTATTGCCTTTTTCATACTTGTTTCTAACTCTTTCCATGGAAAAAAAAACCCAAAATAAAGATTTCATGATATTAACATACTATTCCTTTCTATAATTTTCTATTACATTTTTTATTTCCGTAACGTAATTTTACTATGAAATTATCTCATTTCTTCATTAATGACATTTTTACTTCTTTTCTTTATTTCCATTTTTTCACCAAGTTGCTTCTATGTACCATACATTATTGTCTCTACCAATTATTATCTTTCATAACTCCTTTTAATACTTTATACATATTTAAAGAGGCTGCATGTACAATTGTGTTTATCAATCCCAGGCCCCCCTGCTCTTCTTTCATATGTACAATTCCTCACTTTACTGGGTTCAGTCTTGACCCCCAGATGAATGAAAATATTGTCATCATAATTTCTTTTTCATATGTCAGTGGTATCATATAAATGTTTGTAACATAGGCTATTTTACCCAATATTATAGTATTTATCAAATGTGCTTTTTTCTATATGAAAATCTATGTTTTCCAGAAATAAATAATTTCTTTGATTCCTTTAATAACTTTGTCCCATTGCTCGTGTTTATATTCACTTCTACCAAATACTATCCCCAATATATCTATACACCTTTCACTATATTATACCCCTCCTATTATCCCTTCATAACCAAAACCTTTACTTTTCTCTTTATTTTTACTTAAACCAATTTTCTTAAGTGTAATACTTAATTTTTCATTTATGTCGTCATCCATAATTTATTTTTAGCAATTATTACAATGTTATCCACATAAATATGCATTATCGGTATTTCTACCTCCTTCATCATTTTGTATCTTCCATTACTTCTCATTTTATTTGCACAGCTACTATATTCACGACTAATGAAAACAACACACTTCTGGCTGGACATCCTTGTTTTCTTCCACACTTTATTTTCACATCTTCCGCAATCCAGCCGTTTATGTTTGATTTCACATATTTTTTTCATATATTGATTTAATAATTTATAATACTTTGTCACTTATTCATATTGGATATTATCATACACCTTACTTATATCACCTATCATAACCTTTACTTCTCCTTTTTATATTAATAATGTCATCAATTACTTTTCTTATTAACCACAACAAATCCTGATTTCCCTTTCTCTTTCTTCCTTACACATTTTGATCATATAACCTTTCCATTTTACATTGTATTCTTTTAACTATTATTCTCATAAAAAATGTTATAGTTCATATTATTTAACATTGTAGGTCTCCAATTTTTTATCTCATCTTTATTTCCTTTCTTATACATAAATTTTAAAATCTCCATACAAGTATACCTATACGTAATCCCTGTATCCATCCATTCATTCATAACTTGTAGAAATATCATTTTTTGCCAGTCTTCCATTTCTTTATACATATTATATTCAATCCCATCTAATCCTGTGGCTGAATTTATATTAATATATTTCATAATCTCATTCAACTCCTTTAAAATTCTTTTTTCTCCAAATATTCACTGTCTACTAAATCTCTCACCATCATAAATTTGTTCTATGCATACTTCTCTTTTGCCATATAAATCTAATACATAGCTCTTAATTATTTCTTATATTCCTTCTCACTTATTAACTTGTTTCCCTTCTTTATTTTTTAATTCTCTTATTTTTTATCTTCATAGGTTCATAGATTAGTACTAAGCTAACTGCCCTTGTGAGACATTTTAAGCCTAGCCAATTATCCCTTGTGAGAATCAAACCCTGCACCTTGTGTTTGTAAGGCAAACACCTTAACTATTAGGCCATGCTCCCAACCCTTTCACTATTTTACATCCTTTTTTCATTTGTAAGAAATATTTTTGCTTATATAACACGTTATTGTTTTTTTTTCTTCATTTCTTTTGTATATCTCTCTTTTTAATAATATTCTATCCTTTTCTACTAAACCTTTAAAAAGTTCTTTACTTAATACTATATATTCCTTTTTTCTCTTTTCCTCTTCTCTTCTACACATTCTAAAATACCTTTTTATATTTCTTTTTTAAATTGTATTCACCACATAGTCCAGTTTTCATAGAAAGGTCTTATTCTAATATAGTTCTTCCATAGTTCTATAAGCTCTTTTATTTCTTCTTTTTTATTAATTCTTTTTATTTTTTTTTCCTATTTTATTATAGTCCTCATTTTTCATGAAATTTTATTCAAATATCCACTTGATCAGAAAATGCAGTATATTTTATTCCTTTGTGAGTAATTTTTAAACTTTCTGATATTAAAAAGTAATCCGTTTCTGTCTAAATTTCATTCCTTTCATTTGTCCAGTGTTTATTACCCCATATTTTTAATTGTTCACTCCTCATAGTTTCTCTATTTTAGCATCACAGTCCTTTTTTGTATTCCTTAGGTTGCAATTAAAGTCACCTGTGATTATTTTATCCATATTCACACAAACATAATTAGGTATACTTTTAAACATTGTTTCTCTGTCTTTTTTTGTCACATATGCATATAAGGCTATAATCCTATATACGTACATTTTCCATCTCAGATCAACAACAGTTATTCTCCCTAGTTATATTATTGTTACATCTACAATCTTTATATTCTCTTTATACAATATACATATATCCAAACAGGTTTCCTTACCTATATTTCAAATAGCAGTACCATTCCAAAGCCTTTCTGTTTGTACCCTTTCTTCTTCTGTTAACAGACTAATGACTTCTAGCACTGTTATTGGAGCATCTACAGGTGTACATCAATACATAATATTAATTCTCCTCTTATATTTTCTGTACTGTTCACATTTAAAGCTAATTTTTTCAGCTTTATTGAACAGTTATATTAAGAATATTTTTTATCCCTTACCTTTCTTATTTTCTCTCTTCTTCACTTGTCTCATCTGTTTCTTTTTCTTTATCTATTTCTTTAATTTTAAAGGCAACTTCTACATTTTCCATTTGTGGTGTAACTTCCTGTACAACATCCTCTTCTACTTCTTTTTCTTGTATAACTTTATTTACATTTTCATTTTTATTTTCATTTTCTGGTGTCTCTATCTCACACTCTAACCATGAATGCTCCTTATTGACACATTTTGACACTTTAATTTACATTTGTTTGCATTATGGCCTGTTTGACCACATAAATAATATATTTTTGTCACATTCATTAATTAAATGATCATGCTTTAACATATTTTAGGTTGTTCTCTGTACTTCACAAACCCTCTATTACCATGAACATTAATAATACGAGATATACGTGTCACATTGTCATTTTCCATTTTTAAAATAACTCCACATTCCCATCCCCCATTCCATAGTCCTCTTTCATCAGATATCTTAGTAGTGTCCATAATTTCTTTACAGGTTGTCAACAAATATTGTTTCAATTCTTTTGCTTCCACTTCAGTTTTAAACTGAATCAAAACCCTTTTTTTGTTTGTCTAAGAAAATGTTGTACAACATATTATGCCCACAGAAAGTCCGCTTTCTTTTTTCATAAACCCCCTGAAAATTTTCCATAGCCTGATCTGTTTCAAATATCAAGTCACAAAATGTTTCTTGGTTAATTAAAATGAAAGCTCTTACCTCTTCAACTTTAACACCCAGCGGTACGCATACCTCATATCTGTCCAAACCGTCTTCCTTTTTACTGCTCACCCAAACCAGAAATTTCTTCTTAGTTTCTTTCATTCCTCTCTCCTCTTTGGTAGTTTCTCCCACTGTTTCAGCATACGTCTTCTTCTCTGGAACATTCTCTGACACATTTTCTTCTTCTATTCTCTCCATAATCTCACTCCAGGATACTGCAGCTCCACTTTCTGGCTCTCTCTGGTTTATCAGCTCCTACAAATAAACATCCTGCAACCCTCCCAACTGGAGGGTTGAAACAATGCATTTTTCCACTTTTTCTGTCAATTCAAACAGATTTTTCTGGAAATTTTGCTCTGAATCCATTTCCACCTCTGCATTTACCTGTGTTTCCTCCTCGAACTCCTCTCCATTCGAAAACAATGATTTCTCTGCTACTGAATCATTTGAAAACATTTCTGATAGCGATTCTACCATTTTGACTGCATTTTCACCAACTTTCACTTCAGTTTCAACAAAAATTGAATCAGCCATGTTTTCTCCCTGTTTCTCTGGGTCATCTCCACACCTGGAATGGGAATAGGAAGTCTGTTGTGTCACACACAAACTCTTCCCCCTACTACCAAGAGTAGGTGAAGTTCCCTGATGACTTGGTTAAGCTTTATCTAATAGTAATGTAAATACCACCTTAGGCCTCCTACTATTGGCAACAGTATTTAAAGAAAGAGGACACATATATTACATCTCCTTTTTTTAGAAGCAAAAATAAATTACTTTGTGTGACAGAATTTTGCAATACAATTCATTAAAGTCTGCAGATTTTACACTGTTTCTTTGATAATGTGCTTATATTTGTCCATAATTTATGCCATTCTCTGTTTTTTAAAATATGTTTCTGCATAGTATTCTCACTTCTGAATGCGAGAAAAATTAGCTGCTATTTGATATTCAAATTTTATGCTAATTAAATGTCCAGATTTTTGTCTTTGAGTGCCTTTTGTTTCTATTTGCTCTCAGATTGATCCACTACATTAGTAGTTCATTAGGTACAAGTAAACATATAATATATTGATGTGCTGTGGCAAGCACCACTGCAGCAGAACTGTGGTTAGGCATGGGGTATAAAATTAGACAAATAGTTTAAAAGTCCTGGGTTTTGCATCCAATGCATTTTGCATGTCTGTCTAGAGGAACTACCTGTTGCATGATAATATTTATCTGCAAGGATCATCTGAGCTAATGATACAGACTTTTTGTATTGTTTCTCTTCGATTTTATTTGCACACTTCAGGGTGGATGTCAGTAATTATCTGCCTTGTGCTGTGACATTTAAACTGTAAGTAGTGTTCAAATAGATTATATCTCTGATATTAATAATCTACATTCTGCCTTTTGAGCATCTTACTGATATATTTCTCACTGTATGTCTTCCTCCAGTCTAGGCAACATGAAATAGCATGGGCGCTATATAGACCCAAGACGTCTAAGCCCCAACAATATTTTTAGGTGGGACTCTACCCTTCTAATAAAAACATTTTATTTTAATAGTTAATTTTTTTGCCATTATAGAAAAAATATATGTATTTTAAATTTCATTTAGCAGTAGTAGCAGCATGCCTCAGCTTCACAACATTGGTGAGTGACCCTGATGTTTTAAGGAAGTAGACATTTACTGGCTAGCCACCAAGCCACAGACAAGATAGTCACTTTCCTTTGGTTAGATATGCTGTTTTGAAATGACTGAGTGAGATATGTGTGGAGACATTATCTTTAGAAATAGCTTAACAGTTTGCTGCAGTAGGAAACTTTTACATAAATGAACCAAAAAGGAAAAAGGGAGCACAAGTTAAGTAGTTCAGAGTAACTCAATCAATATATATTAATGGGTGATATTTTAATGAAGAATAATAGAGAAAAGAACTTACCCACGTAAGCATTGTTACTGGTTAGAAGGCATCTGGTAAGAAAACTTTGATGAGCTAAATTAACTAGTCACTTACTTCTGTTCCCATAAGAATAATTTTGCACTACAAAGTGCCTGACTAGAAGTGAATATTTGCTGTAAATTAATGAGTACTATCTGTGAATCAGGAGGCAAAAATGTTAAGAATATGTATACTTTTCTTTTTTTTATTTTTATTTTTTCTCCCAGCTGGAGCAAATCCTAACCTGGCACAGTGCAAACACATGTTTAAATGATAATTCTAAACATACTCTCTATGTGTTCAGAATAGGCAATAAGCATTGTTGTTGTCTCAAAATGGAGGGAAAAGTTTTAAATGTTAGTTTTACATTCAGCAGTACATAAAGCAGAAATCTCATCTTCTCAATTCAAAATCAGAAAACTTGTACAGAATCAAGGACAAAAACTCAATATCAGGGAGAGCTCTGAACTACAGATGTTATTCATCTAGAATAATAGACTAAGAGGCATCCTTCCTACTGTTGGTGTATAACTTCTGGATGCCTCTACCATGGGAACTTATGCATATTTTGCAGCAGCCTAGATAGCCTTATCTCTAATATACCTGCCTAACTTAATACACAGACAGTAATTTTCAGTATTTGGCTGCATGTGTTTAAAGCTATGAGTTGTTGACAGGTTGCTTCCAGTATACCAGAGTGTGAGTCTTTCAGTATTTGTTTGCTATTGTGTGCTCTTATCAAAGAATGTTACCAGATATTGCTCCCGAGCTAAGCAGAAAAAAGATCCTTATGGATCAGAGTTCTACCCCATTTAACAAATTCAGTAAATAAAAATGTTGAGGCAAAATCAGGGACAGATGAAAACCATTCATACAAGAATTTTCCGATAATTATGAGCTGGGCTTTCATTTACATATTAAGCTGTTTAACCTTGCATGGCCTAGATAGATAATCCAACTAAACAAATGATTGTAATAAATAATTAAATAATCAAATAAATAAAATAAATCATAAGTCGTCAGACATTTTTGACTTGTTTAAATGACATCTCTAAAATCATGACAGTTCTGTACTGATAGCTACAGTGATTCTCAACAAAACACTACGTGTAAATGTAAAAGGCCATGTATTCTGTTCCACAGTGATGTCTTGTAGCCGTAAATAGCAGCCAGCATGACATTTCAAAGCATGTGGAGCTCATTAGTAGCTTTGATCTGTTCTCTGTCAGTGTTTGACTGAGACTGTATGCTATGCTAGGGGCAATTTCTGACATCTTGCAAGCCTTTACATATTCAAATAAAAGAAGAAAATGTTCTGTTTAATGCAACCTTTCCTGTGTTGTGCATCTACAACAACATGCAGAAATTTGAAAAAATTGTTGTGTAAAGTCTTACCATAACCACAGATGTCCTTCTCCTCTATGTTGCAGTATTCTTTACATATGGGTTGTATTCCACCAATCAACCTGATGTCCGGCCTTAGCTTGTGTAAACAGGCCGGACGTCGCACAAAGCTGCAGTCAACATCAGCCATAAAAGGGATGCCCGCACATACAGTCTTCAGAATAAGAAAGCTCCATGAGGAAAGGAGTCCAAAAGGAGTCTAATGAGATCATCCTAGGAAACAGCAAGTTGTAGGGGGAAGGCGGTAGGGGTAGAATACTGCAACATAGAAAAGAAGAACATCTATGATTATGGTAAGATTTCACACAACTATTCTGTGTCCTTCTATTCAATGTTGCAGTATTTTTACATATGGGAGAGTGGCAAAGCTGCAAGGGGACCCAGGGTGGAGGATAGAGTAGGAAAAGGCTAAGATGATGCACTTTCCAGGAATGTATGGAGGATTTCTCTGACAGTACCTGCCATGGGCCTGGAAACAGTATCCAATTTGTAATGTTTGTAAATGTATGAATGGATGACCAAGTGGCAGCTTCCAAGATGGAATGAGCATCTAGACCTTTGAAGAAGGCCCCTATGGATACAAATGATCTAGTGGAAAGGGCCTTAATGGACGTGGATAAAAACTTCCCATGGGATTCACAGCAAAACACAATAGTCTTAGAGATCCATGTGGAAATCGTTTGTTTGGATACTGGCAAACCCAGAGCCTTGGGATGAAAGGAAACAAAAAGCTGGTCAGACCTTCTAATGGACTTAGTTTTGTCAAGATAAAATCTGAGTTGTCTATGAACATCCAAGGTATACAAAACCCTCTCACTGGAATACTGCGGAGAAGGTAAAAAGGTAGGCACTTGGATGGACTGATTAAAAGGCAACTCAATCACCACTTTGGACATGAAGCTTGGATTAGTTCTCAAGGATACTCTGTCCCTATGAAAAACTAGAAAAGGGGGGGGGGTGCCATCAATGCCTGAATCTCAGAGACCCTTCTAACAGAAGTTAAGGCTACTAAAGGCACAGTTTTCCATGTGCAGAACTTTAGAGAAGCAGAAGCTGCTGGTTCAAAAGGGGCCTGAGTAAGCTTTTCTAGCACATAGTTAAGATCCCAAGGAGGATGAACTGGTTTCCTGAGGGTCTTAAATGTAGGACGCCTTTAAGAAAAAGCTTAAATTCTAACCTGGAAGCTAAGGGAGAGAGTTAAAGGCAAACAGGCAGACAAGGTAGAGCAATGGACTTTAAATGAAGAATGGGAAAGAACACTGTTGAGCAACTCACACAGGTAAGAAAGTACTAACGGTACATCCACACCAAAGGTGTCCTCTTTCCTTTTTTGGCAACAAATGGAAAATATTTTCCACTTGGAAGTGTAAGATTTTCTAGTACCGGATTTCCTGGTCTCCTGCAAAACCTGTAGCACGTCCCTAAAAAATATGTGCCTGAAAGGGATCAGAAATTGATCACCCACAAGGTTAGCTGGGTGAATCAATGACCCTTTGTCCTGAGTGAGTAGGTCCATCTGATGAGGTAACTTGCAATGATGACCTTTGGCTAATATTAGAAGAAGAGGAAACCAGTGCTGTCTTGGCCAAAAGGGGGACACTAGCAAGATTTTGGGTTTCTCCTGTAGGACTTTCAACAGAACTTACTGAATTAAGGGGAAGGGGGGAATACATAGAGAAACATCCCCTTCCATGAGAAAGATTGAGCATCCATCTTCCAAACTTGAGGGTGAGGGACCCTTGCACAAAAGCGGGGAAATTGTCTCTTCATAGGGGAGGCAAAAAGGTCCAGTTCTGGAGTACCCCATAGGTGAACTAGATCCAGGAACATGTCCCTGTGAAGCATGCACTTGTGAGACTGTGTCATAGATCAGCTTAAGGTGCCTGCCACCATGTTCTGAACCGAGGGAAGGTACACAGCATGCAGAGTCACTTTGTATTGAATAGCCAATTCCCAACCCTTGATGGCCAGGCGACAGAGAAGATAAGATTTTTGTGCCCCCCTGCTTGTTTATATACCAAAGGACTGTGATATTGTCTGTGAGGACCTTGATAGGTCCAGGCTGAAACAGAGAGTGGAAGGTCTGCCGAGCTAGAAGTAGAGCCCTAATTTCCCTGATGTTGATATGTTCCTTCCTTTGAGAAGGGGACCAAAGGACTCAGAACTTTCCTGGAAGCAAATGTTGCAACCCAACCCAAGTATGAGGCATCTGTGAAGAGTTGCTGAACTGGTTGAGGTAGCTGAAGATGAAGGTCAACGTTCTGACTGAGTTGCTGTATTCACCAATGTAACTCTTTTTTTAGACAGGGGAAAGGGGAATTAAGACATCTAAGGGGTGAGCATGCTGGGACCACACTGTCTTTAGAAACCACTGGAACTTCCTCATGTGAAGCTTTGCAAAGGGCAGCATGGGGATAGTAGCAGATGTTCATCGTGTTACACTGCTGCAGTCATTACACTTGGGTTATCCTGCCATCAGGCAGTCCCGCAGTCGGCCAGAGTTCCAAAGTCTTGGTCCGGCATCAGTTGCTGTCGCTTCTTCCCTGACGTCAGTGTGCCAGGGGTATATAAGATGCATCCGATGCCATTTTCTTCAGTCTTTCTTGCCGCGTGGTGCCCGAAGCAGAAGCAGTTCACAAGTGCTGGTCGGCCGACTCCTGAGATTTTCGAAGTCGAATTTCAGATCCAAAGTCTTCAATAAAGCCAAGTACCCCATTGGGGAAACTTTTTTCTTGCCTCTGACCGATGTCAGAAAAAGTTAATAATTGTATTTCTTGTGGGAAGCAAATACCTCATAAGGACTTCCACTCTTACTGTATTCCATGCCTAGGCCCTGATCACGACATCACTAGTTGTTGGTTTTGTGCTAGACTTAGCAAACGCACTATAAAAAGATGCTTTGATTTTGCTTTGCACTACTTTGGCAGAAGGTTCAATTATACCATGTCGTCGGATCAACCGACGACCTCAATACCAAAAAAATGCAAAGACAAGGATAAAGACAGGCATCCAAGGTCCAAAACCAACGACGAAGCCTCTTCTAGGCCAGTCGCCGGTTCGCCGGTTCTCAGTGAGGTGCTTTCGCAGCCCCTGACACACGCTACCTCAGAGCCACAGGCCGTTTCCGACTCCCGCATGGAGACAGCTAGGCCTCTGGAAACTCAAGGTATTGGGCCTACAGAAACTAATCCCTCAGATGGGTCCAGAGCCGCTGAGCAGGCATCAGCTTCTGAGGGTGTTTTCAGACCTTCACAACTTACCATTAAAACAACAGCCAAGACAAAGGTACCATTAAAGACAAAGAAACAAGTACAGCATTCTCCTGAACAGTCCTCCATGCCTAAGAAACAGATGCTTAAAATGGCCGAAGACCTCATTACTCTAATCAGGGGTTCACATCCCCCTCCTGAGAAAAGGCCTAGGCAAGATACAGACTATGATTCCTCTGATCAGGTTTCCATTTCCTCTGATTCCTCTTCAGACCAGGGATACTCTCTACCCCCCTATGAGGACTCTGATGCTGAAGAATCTATCCCTTCAGCCTCTCCTCCTGAGGATTATTCTTTTGGGGAAACTTTACATACCATGAGGGAGCATTTCCATTGGGAAAGTCAGGATTATTCAGAATCCAAGAAAAAGCTCAGGGATTTCCGTTTATTGCCTCAGCACAGGCCGCTGGCTATTCCACCTGTGCTAGACATTGTGGATGATGTGTTCTCTGAATCCAGCTTATCTCCTGATTCTTTGCCCCCTGCTCCAGCCAAGCCAGACAGGTACTATAGAGTCCCTGACTCTCACAAGTTTCTTTACAAAAACCCTTCTGCTGATCCAGAAACTATTTCCCAGGGTCCAAAAGGGGTTAAGGCTTCCATTGCAAAAAATCCAGTACCCTCTGACAGAGATTCCAGAGCTTTGGATAGATGGGGGAAGAAAGTATACACCTCTGCAACCTTAGCAGTAAGAACTTTAAATTGCCAGATTCACATGCTTAAGTACCAACAATATTTAATGGCTCAGTTAAAACAGAAAATGCTTGCAAGCTCAGAAGCTCCTGATTGTAAATAAATGCAGGATTTATTGCATGCAGTTGAACGGGTGGGAAAACATACTCTGCAATGTGGTTTTGATTCTTTACAGGCCTCTTGTAGAGCCGCAGTTACAGGTTCTGTGATTCAAAGACATGCTTGGTTAAAAGAACAGAGTTTACCTGATCGTGTTAAGGCAAAATTATTGGATGCTCCTTTACAGCATGATACCTTGTTTGGTGTTAAGGCAGAAGAGGTGTTAAAGAAAATGGAGGATAAAGCTAAATCTATGCAAACAGTCAAGGATTTCTTACAGGTACAGCCACCTCGGTTTAGCAGAAATTGGTCCTTTCCAGTGTCAGACAGGCCACAGAGAGGCAGATACAGATGCCCAAGAGGCAGATCTCAAGCCCAAGGCTTAAACAGACAATAACAGTGGGGCACCTCAACCCCAAAAGGAGGTGAGGACAAGTCTCAACCTTACAGGAAACAGTCACAATGACTTTCCTCTTCGTACGCCAAGCACATCCCTTTTGGAAGCCCCCTTAGGGGGAAAACTAGCACTTTATTCTCAAAACTGGCAAACAATCACCCAAGACAAATGGGTTCTGAATATTGTGCCTCAAGGTTACCGGTTCCACTTTCATACTTTACCAAGGCTAAAAGGAATGCCAGACCTGCCACAAAATCAATGGGCAGAGGCACAAAAACAAATTTCAGCCCTCATGGACATGAGGGCTATTCAAAAAGTACCACAACAGGAACAAGGACAAGGATTTTACTCAAGACTCTTCCTGGTCCCCAGATAGGGCAAGGCCTGGAGGCCCATACTAGACCTTTCAATTCTGAATACTTACCTGGATATTCCAAAATTCAAAATGTTGACACTACAGCAGCTTCTACCAATGCTGGGCAAGAAGGCTTGGCTTGTTACTCTGGACCTCAAAGAGGCATACCTGCATGTCCCTATCAGACAAAATTGCAGAAGATACCTCAGATTCAAAGCTGGTACAATGCACTACCAATTCTCTGCACTGCCCTTTGGCTTATCTACTGTGCCCAAGGTCTTCACAAAGTGCCAGGCACCAGTAATTGCATTTTGCAGACAAAAAGGAATTCAAATATATCCATACCTGGACGACTGCCTCATTCAAGCAGAGACAAAGGACATTCTTCTACAGCATCTGGCATTTGTAAAAGGATTGCTAATTTCTCTAGGGTACACAGTAAACGAAAAGAAGTCAAAACTAGTGCCCTCGCAACAGATTATATTCCTGGGTGCCAGCTTAAATACAACGGCCCAGATGGCTTACCTCACGCCAGACAAACAAGTTCAACTAACTCAATATTTTCAATTACTGGCAAAAAAGTCCCATCTCCCCGCAAGAAAAATTCTGCAGGCCCTGGGATTCATGGCATCCTGCATTCTACTAATACCATATGCCAAACTGCATAGGAGGAAATTGCAATGGTACCTAAAAAGTGTTTGGACTCAACACTCTCACAGTTTAGAAGCAGTAATACCAATGATATCCTGCCTACAACAGGAGTTTCGATGGTGGGCACAGGCATGTCACCTAAACAAGGGTCAGCCTTTTACCCAACCCACAGCCAAGCAAACTCTAACAACAGATGCTTCGGATTATGCCTGGGGAGCACACATGGCAGGAAAATGCATTCAGGGCAAGTCGACCACAGACCAGATGCATCTTCACATCAATCAAAAAGAGATGTTGGCTGTTCAAAATGCCCTAACAGCTTTCAAGGACCTTCTGCATCCAAGACAATTATTACTAAAGACAGACAACACCACAGTAATGTGGTACATAAACAAGCAAGGGGGCACTCATTCCTATCCCCTATGCAGGCAAGCCATGACCTTGTGGAGCACAGCTCTAACGTATCAAGTTCACCTGCAAGCACAATTCCTGCCAGGAAAGAAAAATACTCTGGCAGATGATCTAAGCAGAAATATCATGCACCCTCATGAATGGAAATTGAATCCACAAATCTTTAGCATGGTAACGCAAAAATGGGGATGCCCAGACATAGCTCTTTTTGCCTCCCCACTGAATTGCCAACTACAAAAATTCTGCACAAGGACTTATCACAAACAAGCATGGAAAGTGGACGCTCTCTTGTTCAGCTGGAAAAACCTAAACGTTTATGCCTTCCCACCACTGCTTCTCCTTTCAAAGGTACTCCTAAAAGCCAGACAAGAAAAACCACAGATGATCCTGATTGCTCCAGACTGGCCACGTCAGCACTGGTACCCCATCTTA
Source organism: Protopterus annectens (assembly GCF_019279795.1). NCBI lineage: Eukaryota > Metazoa > Chordata > Ceratodontiformes > Protopteridae > Protopterus > Protopterus annectens. The sequence continues at coordinate 886,752,539 of NC_056744.1, read as the reverse complement.
AGGAACTTGGCTCAAGGTCCACCATGGATTTTGCCTCAAATTCCACACCTTCTGACTCAACAAAACAATCAGATCCTGCACGGTCAGCTCAAAACCCTAAACCTAGCTGCATGGCAGATACATTAGCCAAACAGGCAACACCTCTCTCTAAAGCTGTTATGGATGTCATTTTGGAGGCCAGGAGGCCTAGCACCAGGAAAGCTTACTCAGAAAAATGGAAGAGATTCTGCACCTGGAACCAGGCTCAAAACCTTGACCCTCTTGTTCCAAACATTCCTCAGATTTTGCAATACTTAACTGAGATGCTGGACAGAGGCCTATCCTTCTCATCAATTAAGATCCACGCCTCTGCCATTTCAGCGCATTACAACACGGATCCTCCTTTATTCTCTCATCCCTTGCTAAAGCAGTACCTCAGAGGGGCTAAAAACATAAGACCGCCCTGGGGAGCACCAACACTGACTTGGGACCTCAATTTCATTTTGGAAAAACTAACCCTACCACCTTTTGAGCCAGCCAATACAGCCGATCTAAAATTTTCATCATGGAAAACAACTCTGCTCCTGGCAGTAACTTCAGCACGAAGAGTCTCACAGCTACAGGCATTAATGGCAGTGGAACCTTTTATAATTTTTCATCAGGACAGGGTTTTTTTAAGGACAAACCCTACCTTTATGCCAAAGGTGATATCTAGTGTGGCTCTTACCCAAACCATCCATTTGTCAGCTTTTTATCCAAACCCCCAGAATAAAGGGGAGAAACTTCTGCATTCTTTGGACATACACAGGCAGCTACGCTTCTACTTGGACAAAACAAAAGCTTTCAGGAAAACTGAGCAACTGTTTGTAGCATATGCTGCAGGATCACAGGGCAAGGCTATCTCAAAGCAGACTATTTCCAAATGGATAGGACACTGTATTCATTACTGCTACACACAGCATAGAAAATCAGTCCCAAATACCATTAGGCCACATTCCACCAGGGCAACAGCCACTTCAACAGCCTTTCTCAGAGGACTACCTACCAAGGAAATTTTGGAGGCTGCAACTTGGAGTTCAGTGCACACCTTTACCAAGCATTACCACTTGCCTTTTTACTCTAAATCCAGAGCAGGATTTGCCACTGCAGTTCTGCAGGGCCTCATAGCCAATCCTAACTCTTTATAGACCAGCCACCCAACCTTAGCTTTGGGATTCTACCCAAGTGTAATGACTGCAGCAGTGTAACACAACGAACATAGTACAGTTTTGTACCTACCATAAATGTAGATGTTCGAGTGTTCACACTGCTGCAGTCCAGGTTACCCTCCCTCCATCCCCTCTGAACTAGCTGGACTTATCTATACCTTTCCATCCTATACAACCTTTGTGGTGTATTTGCTTGTAACTGAAGGTATTGTTTTTATTTTATATGTATATTTTTTATTAGCAATATGCATTGCCTACCTATTGGGGGCACCTGACATCTGGGGCAAGAAAAACTGAAGAAAATGGTGTCAGATGCATCTTATATACCCCTGGCGCACTGATGCCAGGGAAGAAGCGACAGCAACCGAAGCCGGACCAAGACTTTGGAACTCTGGCCGACTGCGGGACTGCCTGACGGCAGGATAACCCAGGTGTAATGACTGCAGCAGTGTGAACACTCAAACATCTACGTTTATGGTAGGTACAAAACTGTACTTTATGAACCCCAGCAATCTCAGAAAGTCCCTGGCAGTGATAGAAAGAAGAGGCAGAATAGCCTTCAAGAAGGCAATGAGATAAGTTACTTTCTCTACGGGAAGAAAAACCATCATCAAGACTGTGTGGAACCTGAAGCCCAGGAAAATAAGGTCATGACTTGTTAGAAGGGATGATTTTTTGAAACTTATTGAGAGACCCAGGGCCTGGAGAAAGGGAATAGCTATGTTCAGATGCCGGGTTAACAAATCTGGACTGTTGGCCAGAAAAAGCAGATTATCCAAGTGTGGGTATACTTGTAGGCCTTTTAGCCTCAAATAGGCAATAGCTGGTGACAGGCACTTTATGAATACCCTTGGAGCAGTAAAAAGGCCAAAAGGCAAGGTAGTAAACTGATAATGCAAAGAACCCACTGAGAAACACAAAAACTTCCTGAAGTGAGGATGAATAGGGATATGCAGGTATGCATCCTTGCGATCCAGGGAAGCTAAGAAGGCTTGAGGAGGGACCAGGGGAAGGAGAGCAGGCAGAGATAGCATTCTGAAAGAAGGCACCACCAGGAAAGTGTTTATTAGGTAAAGATCTAATATATAGGCCTCGAATAACTATCTTTACTTGGCACTAGAATCATCCTAGAGTAGAATTCCCTCCCCAGGTGGTCTGGAGCCGTGGTTCCCCCACATTGGCCAAATTGGACATCTGCATAGCCTCAGACATGCTAGGATCCACACTCCTGATGGCTTCCATACCAGTACCCACCTAGGGAGTGGACCCTACCTCCAGTTGCACTGGTGGGTTTTCATCAACCTCAAGGCATACATTGGCAGAACTATGTGCAGTTAAGGAGGATTTGGGCCTAGCCTTGCTAACCTTCCTGTTAACAGATGGGTCAGAATTACTTGTGGAGCCTTCCATACATCCCTAGCCAGACGTTTGAGTCTCTGATTTTCTAAATAGAGATTCAAGGCTGACAGATGACTGTGCAATGTTTTAGGAACAAAGGCCTGACAAACAGAGCAGGCCCAGTGGTCATGATTATGCCCTAAGCAAAACAAGCAAATCTCATGACTGTCTTTATGTGGAATTTGCCTTCCACACCTATACTTGCCCTTTGTGGATGACATTAACAAAAATAAAAGTCATTAGCAATATATTAAAACCCCATTGGGGTACTTATCCGAACCTGGAAGATGACACCAGCGGTATCCAACTGCAGACCAAACATACGAGTCAACCTTTCCGAATGGCAGAGAAAAAGTTCTGAAGATTGTATGTGCGGACTTCCCTTTTATGGCTGGCATAGACTGTGCCTTCATGCACCATCCCACGTACAGGCAGTGGCTCTAAGCTTTTGTATACAGGCCGGACTTCAGGTCGATTGGTGGAATACAACCCCACATGTACAGAATACTGCAACACTGAATAGAAAGACATCAAGTTATGCATGCCACACTACATAAATTGTTTAACTTACAATGTTTTGCCTGTCCCTGGTGATGACTCTCATAAAAGGAATGAAAGTTTGTAAGTGTCATATCTGTAGCTTTTAGTTTTGTAATGCAAACCACGTTGCACCAAGCCTGTCATTTGTATATACTGGCTCATCTGACTAAGTTTCTGATTTTGTGTAAGCTACTTTGAATTATTTATAGTGTGCACAACATATTCATTTGCAGCTTCATCTCCCAAGGCCAACAACTTCTCAGTATGCCATTTTGGTGAGTCAGACACTTGAGGACTGCAGTGTTCATTCCTATTTTGAAACAGATTTTATGTGACTGCAGTCTAAACCACCATGATAAGCAATAAACAATGGGGATATTCTGTACATTGTGATGGCCCTCCTCCCCCTGTTCATTAAAGAAGTGGCTATTCCAATTGAGATTATTGGAATTACCATTTTGCAGTTTATTTCTTATGTATTCTTAAATTTGTATAGCTCTATCTGTGTAGGCTATTTACCATACTACATTTTTAGTCATAGAGTAGAAATCTTTCAAATTTAGATTTGTCACTTACACATCAAAAGCTTTGAAATAAGTACATGTAAATAGTTTGAAGATATTTTTAATTCTTTATGACCATGCATAGCATGGGAAGGTAATACAAATTAAGGGTTTTGTTTCATACATTGTCTGCAGTGTAGAAATGCTATGACTTATTTAGTTATGTGCTTATCTGTAACGCTGCAGAGTAAACATAAAGTTCATAAAGCCTTCTTTCTGGAAATAGAGGTGTGCTCATTTCCTGCCACTAAAAGGGAAATAAATAAAACATACTCAGACATCATTTTTATTTTCCAATGTACATTAAACTAGCATTGCAGTTATTTGCCCAGTTGCATTATTATTTTCATCTATTTGTGTGCATAGTTACTTGATTGTTTTTAGGTCCCCTCCCATACCTCTCAGCCTTCCATCTCCTAAAGGAAGAACACTACCTCTCAAAATGCGGAACAAATGGGTAAAACGAGGGACACATACTAACAGCTTACAAACAACTTCGGCTAGAAAGTGCTCAGAATTGTTAAGATGTGTTAATTTATACTTATAAAGAGTTTCTTTTTAGAAATAAGTGCATTTGTAGAATTAATATGATTCAGTATGATTTACCAGCATTTACATCACATTATCGAAAGATGAAAATAGCAAACGCTATTTCATCGGCCCCAAAACATCTAAACATGAAAATATCGAACATTCAGAACAGCGAATTTTTTCCCATGGAAAAAATTTTCTGCTTCGAAACATATACACACGACACAAACACATCAAACAAACAGCAACCACACACACACACGTAAATTCCTACATCTAACGCTACACTAAACTAAACATACACTACTATCTACCCACTTACCTTATCTCAAACCCTAACCCTAAGGTCCATCACTATCACACACTCACCTAACCCACACCCTACCCCTAACTCGCTTAACCCGCCCGTAACCCTAACGTACAAACAATCGCACACTTACCTGAACCCAACCCGTAACTTTCCACCACACCGCTAACAATACCAAAGCCACAGAAATGGCCAACCGAATTCTTTCCCAAGGAAAGAATTCGCTGTTCTGCAGCTTCTCTATTCTTAGCGTTCACTGAATAGTGTTCGATATCAGAACATTCAAAGTTTTAATACTTTGATGTTCTGATATAGACCCGATTTACCATGGATATCTGTTAAAAATCTTTAACACTGAATGCCTGACAGATTCTTTAAATCTGTAACCCTGAGGAACATGGTCTTTTTAAGACTCAAAATGTGGAATTTTCCTCATGATGAGATACGCTTGAGATGTTTGCCCTCCCCCGCCCCATCTATGACACCAATAATCACTCTATGTTTGTGGACAAGTGTGGGGGTTTCGCTGACCTCGGCCACAACTTTGATTAATTTAAAAAATACTTTATGCAAAGCCACTCCTTGTCCCCAGCTCTTCCCTACCCCTTCTTAGCATTCAACCATACTGCACTGTTCAGAAAGCTCCACATTTGACATTGAAGTGAAGCAGTGTTCTGCTGTTCCACTTTCAACAGTGTTGGTTCTATTTTCCATTTTCTGATTGGCTCCCAAATCATAATTATAGACAATCTACAAAGAGAGAGAAAGGCAGCCAATCAGAGAACAGTTTTTACCTTAACCAGACAATTGGAATGCTCAGTAAAAGTCCATGGTGTCAGGGCTGCCTATTATGATATCTTCAAAGCATAAACAACAAGCAAAATTAAACTTCTGTCAGTTTTCCACCTCACTTAACATACTTGTGGCTAATTGCGTTTAGAGTACGGGAGAAAAAATAAAATAGAAGCAAAACAGGGCCCAAGTAAATAATTGCAATACCATCAGCTAAAAGGATTATACCTCTCAACCTCTTAGAGTAAGAAATCTGGGCAAAGCCAACAGCCAAGCATAATGCGAGGACAAAGCCACAAAAATAAGGCTAATTTTTAAATTGCTCTTATAAACTTAGAATGTTGCTAGAGTAACAGGTGTTGTATTATTATGCATATTCTGAAGGATATGATGTCCGCATCTCAAACTTCTTTCATTATCCTGTTTACTTCATTCCTCTGTGATTTGACAAAAAACTACATATTTTATTAGACATAGACCAAAAATCTGGGCATTTTGCAAAACTCTGAGCAGTTGAGAGATATGACAAGGGTGTGTGTATGTGCCATTGCTCTCAACCTCTTATCACAAGAAATCTGGACATCGCCTTAATTAATGTGGAAACAAAGGCCCAAAAAAGGAACCAATTTTAAATATTGATCTTATAAACTTATGAAGTTGTTAGAATAACAGGATTTGTGTTAACATGCATTTTTTAAGGATATAAAGTTTGAAACTCAAATATATGTAATTATTTAGAGACGTCAAGCTTCAGTGGTTTGCCAGGAAATCATAGATTTTATGAGGGAATGACCAAAAATATGAGAACAAAAATCTTGACACTTGAAAGGTATGGTGTTTATATTAGACATCATGGCTCAAGAATAGGGGATGACGGCAAAAAAATGCAGTCCTCAGTATGTGAAAAATGTCTAAAGAACAGACTGCAATTTGAGAAAAAAATCAGGGGCATTCAGCAAAGTCAAGGATAGTTGAGAACATTGCATGTCTATGTGTGGAGGAGGCAACAGAGATGTAAAGCTTTGGACTGTATATGTCTGACAGCAGTGACTTCACTAATGGTACAATGTATGTATTTCTTCCTTCAGTGAATCAGAATGAAACATCCGAGAAGTACTGGGTCAATAAAGTGACACATTGCTGGATATGTTTCTGTGAGTGGGCTTGTGGTGGTTATCTGTGTATCTGTGCCTTTGCATCTTTGTGTGTGACTGTCTGCACCCAGCAGTTATAGCCACTTAATTGAAAAAGTATCCTCAGATGTTTTATTCTGAATGAACAAAGAAATACATAAATTATACCAACAGTGAAGTTACTGTTGTGTGTGTGTGTGTGTGTGTGTGTGTGTGTGTGTGTGTGTGTGTGTGTGTGTGTGTGTGTGTGAGTTTCTCTATATGAGTGAGCTACTGTCTTCTTTGCATTTACATCTGTGTGCATGAGTATATATATATATATATATATATATATATATATATATATATATATATATGTAAATGTATGCATTGCATGAGAGAGTCTGTGTGTGTGTGTGTGTGTGTGTGTGTGTGTGTGTGTGTGTGTGTGTGTGTGTGTGTGTGAGAGTTTCTCTATATGAGTGAGCTACTGTCTTCTTTGCATTTACATCTGTGTGCATGAGTATATCTATATCTATATATATATATATATATATATATATATATATATATATATATATGTAAATGTATGCATTGCATGAGAGAGTCTGTGTGTGTGTGTGTGTGTGTGTGTGTGTGTGTGTGTGTGTGTGTGTGTGTGTGTGTGTGTGTGTGTGTGTGTGTGTTGATTATTATATATTTACAATATGGTATATTTTGGTTGAAAGGCCATGGCCATGGCCAAGGTATGCTTTTTGCACAGTGTGAAATAGGGTGTTCCACATTTTGACTGTTTGTCACACATTGCTATGGTCTGTGTTCCACATTGGCCTCTTAGCAGGTTGAGACCTATGACCCCCTGTGGTGTAATCTGCTCATATTTAGAGAGATGCTAATCTGAGCTTGTCATTCTCAGAAATAAACAAGCAGACTCACGAGTTCGGTGTAGGTGACCTTATATTTTGTGCTGTGTAAGTAGTTGTTAAAAAAGTTTGTCTTGTTGTAGCAGCAGAAGTTTCTAAACTGCTAAGCAAGGGTGTATATTAAAAGTATAACATCACACCACTGAAAACTGTACTGATTGTCAGTTTGTGAATGGTGTGTGACTGTGTGTGTATGTGAGGCTGTGTGTGTGTGTGTGTGTGAGTTTGTGTGTGTGTGTGTGTGTGTGTGTGTGTGTGTGTGTGTGTGTGTGTGTGTGTGTGTGTGTATTAAGTTGCCCTTATGAGTGATGGTAGTGAAGAATATGAAGCAGTTGCAGGACTAAAAGGAAAAAGTACTTCTTCCTTGATATTACTGCTTTTAGTGTAGCTAGCATACAAGCATGTACATCGTAAATGCTGTAGACATCTAATTAACACCAGATGTAATCGAGCATTTTGCTCAACAAATATTTTAAAAGTTTAAACAGTTTCTTGTCCATCATCCATGTTATTTAAGAAAAGCATTGTTGTTCGTTTGAGTCAGGTGCATTAGCCCTGCTTTTTATTTCTTACTTCTCACCTTTTTGCCTGTGTCATCATATCCTGTAGCTAACAAGATGCATGCTCTTCACACAATAGTGCACAGGCCACAGTAAGTGCAACGAACATATGGATGTATCTTCATATTTAGTAACAAAACAAGATGAGAAATGCAGGATGGATAAGAACAATGATTAAGTTTAAGGGGGAGTATTTATTATTAACTAAGTAATCCCAGTCAGGGCTAGTACCCTTTTTCAAGGAAGGGTGACCAGGAAGCATTGTTTGCCTAAGAGATCCAATAGTCAAATGCATGGTCAGTAATGAAATTAAACTCAGGACTACCAACTGAAACTCGCTAATGGCTTATAGCCTTAATCGTCAGCACCACACTGCCAGGTGGCACATACCAGTGCACATATACTAGGTGCAATATTATATGATGTAACACATTATGATGTTTATCTTCAAATAAATCAGCAGAATGTTGCAATACACAGCAAGCTTTATACTTATACAGGGAAGAATCTTAACGTTATACAGCACTATTATCTCATTTCTTGCACTTAACTGCTGTGCATAGGGAATAGTAGGGTTAATTGTTATTATTGCTATAAAATATGGAGTTTATGTGTGATCATTCACTTAATATTACAGTCCAACAGTTTTAAAGTGTATGAAATAAAGCTAGTTTATCACTGATGCAGAAGCTTTCTCCTTTTATGTTTGTATTTTTTGCATGATGCTTCATGTGAATCACTGACAAGCTGTTCTGCTTTCATGAGGTTTTCTCATTCCAGCCAGGTACAGCTTTGGTCTGATATGTCCGAGTGTCTGTGAAGAGGAATAACTTAAAGGGTGTTAGCTGGTAAAGCAGTAGAACGAAAAATTTCAATAGTGGTTAAGTGTTTGTTCTAAGAACCTTAAGTGTTATTAAAGATATATATATATATATATATATATATATATATATATATATATATATATATATATTTTTTTTTTTGTTAATCCACATACTTTGTCCTCAGTGTCTGTGTCTTGAAGCTAAATGTTATGTTTATTAGTTAGCTGTTAGTTTATTTACTTTGAATTATTTAATGGCTTTTTATGCAGCTTATTTGAAACTGAGGCAGAAATATGTTAAACTGTAAATATGAAGCAAGGATGGTGGTCCCATGTTAAGCAAATCAGTAAGCCCTTTCTCATCTTATTGTTTGGGGAAAATAGACTTACAAAACCAGGACAGTCAACCCTTATTAATACTCCTTGGATGGGAGATCATATAAAAGCAGAGTCTGAAACTCTTAATTAATATTTATGAGGTATGAGAGCTTTATATAAAGCTGGCCAGTAATCCTATATTGATATCCCTGAGTGTCAGGAGATCCATGAAGCAGAATATAGTAAAGTAAATTAAGAAACACTTGGAGGGATATTTCCCTTGTTCATAGTTTCATAGGTAAGTACTAGGCTGACTGCACTGAGGGCTATTTTAAGCCTAGCCAATTTTCCTTTTTGTGCTTAAAATAACCCCTAATGAGAAAACCATTCTGTTGATGTTGTAGAAAAAGGTTTAGATCCTTAGACCAAGTATTTCTGATGCCATTTGACTTGCTGACGTGTAGTAAATCCATCAGTAATGGGTCAGGGGATGCCTTGTATACCAGACACAGGTCACCACTTAGCAATCTGTATGATACCAAGTATTGTGACAGGGCTTTCAGTCGGTCAATGTAGAACATGTTGTTTAGGCCTTGTATCCTTTTAGTAAGGCATCTCTGTGGGCATTCCAGTTGTTCCATGTGTCTGAATAGATACATGTCAAAGGGGGCATTATATTCAGTGACTGGCCTAATGATGGCTCAGTAAAGGGGAACAATGACACGGTAACTGAAGATGCAAATCCACAAACAATAGCATATGCAGAGGAGGACCAGTGTTCGACCAGAAACAAAGAAGGTTATTGACGTAGGTTTTGTCCATAAACTAATAACAGGACTTCATCAGAACAACTTAGACATGAATGCACTTCCCTCAAATACATTTCATAAACAAGTAATGAACAATTAACCACTAATTGCTAGTTAAACATTTAAAGATACAGTTGAACACTGGTCCTCATCTTCAAATTCTATTTTTTGGGAACAATGAAATCCCTATTTCTAGATCTAGACCATTGTTTATAAGCTGTGCAGTATAGAAGGACTTTCTTACAACAGTAGACACATGTTAGTCAAACCTTAGGTCACTGTCCACATAAGTTCCCAAATACAGAACAACTCTGACAACTCTTGGGACACATTGTCAGTGTGGTAGTTCCCTGTGGTAGATGACCTCCCAAAGGATACAATAATGCATTTTTTGGCATTTAGTTTCAGACCATGATTTTAACACCAGTTATTTATTTGAGACAGACCTTCCTGCGGAATGACTAAGTTATTTGGGGATTGAATGACTGCTCCTATCTTGCAGTCAGCTGCAAACCTAGTCAGCTAGAGCCCTTTGGTATTGGCTTTTACTTAATAAAAATGGATGCCAAACAGGAGAGGTCCCTTAACAGACCCTGGGGGTCTTCAGTGGTGACTGGTATCTTTGTGGAGGTAATTTCCCCTATTTTGATTATCTGCATCCTATCCGTGAGCCAATTGGCAATCCAGCAGGTGGTGTATGGATTTATTCCCAGTTTATTTAGCTTTTCTACTACGCTTGAGTCGGGGATTGTATCAAAAGCTTTGGCTAGGTTGAGGTATGTGGTGTGCACCATTTTGCCTTCATCCATTGCTTTGGTGGTCTTATCAAAAGAATCCAATAGGTTCAGTAAGCATGATCTGCCCTTGATGAACCCAAACTGAGATGGGTCTAGTGTTTGGAGGTTCCCTATGTCCTGATAGATTAGGTCCATGACAAGTCTTTCCATGGCTTTGAATATGAGGCTGGTCAGTTATTATTACTTAAATTGTTTGCTTTAACTTCCCTTTTGTTTTGTCAAAGAAGCCTAGAGGTAATTTGCTAAATTACTATTCACTAAGTGCAGGGCATCCTAAAATGTAGTCCCTGTAGACATTAATTTTCATGACGAATCACATTTCCATATAAAATAGGGCAGTAGGTCCTTACTATGTTCATATGTTTACATGTTTATACTAATCTTATGGTTAGAGAGTCATTGTGATTTTGTTCTAGCAATCATACATTTTAACAAGCTTGCATGTCATCCTTTGTGCTCCCTTAATTAGGTATCAAGCATAGTAACTCATGTATCTGTGACTGACAGCTGGTACATCACAGATATGATAAGGCCACTTCTGGTGACTTTCAGTATTCCATACTGTCCTTAAAGGATCACTACAAGTAGAAATTCAAAAAATATATACCTTTATCTTGACACAAAGTTCTACACAATCCAGTGCTGCCAGAAGTACAATAATTATCTATCACTAATTTTATTTATTTTTTTAACCCCAAATGCCCTCCAGGAGAAAGACATGCTGATGTGGTCTTTGTTTTCTTGGAAGGCTACTTATTGCCCCCAATTTACTGTGAGGGCACTGTTGATGAGGTTATATTGTGTCTTGGCAGATCAAACTCACATTCATTCAGAATTAAAGTAATGAGAAATGCTGTCAAGTTTGAGAATCCTCAGTAAAATGTTAGTGATGTTTTAGCAGTTACTCTTACATATTTTATTTGCTAAATCATATGTGAACAATTCTTACAAAAGGATAAAGAGATAACTGAGATAATATAGCCTTTTTAAGTGATATTTTTTGAGTTTTGGGTCCTGTCTTCCTTCCCTGAGTCACAGAGACTGTCATAATTTCTGAATTACAAAGTTCAGCAAACTACCATCAATGGTTATCAGGTTTATATATCTTCAGACTACAAAACATGTATGGGGCCAGATAACATACCAGGCTGCCTGCTTGTCAACATTAAATATGACTTGTCTGATCCTCTACAAAAGCTATTCAATATCATCCTCAAAACAGGCTCTTTGTACAGAATGAATGGAAGACAGCAACATTCATTCCCATGCACAAGGGTGGGGCTTCAACAGACCTATAAAATTATACACCCATAAGCCTTACAAGTCTCATCCATAAGGCTATAGAAAGGATAATTATGGGATTAATATATAAGGCTATAGGTAACCTACAGAATCTTGACCCAACCCACTTTGGATTCATCAAGGCAGGTCCTGCATACTTAATGTGGTTGATTTCTTCAAAAAATTTTCTGAAGCAATGGATGAGGGTAAAAAAGTGCACACTGCATATCTAAACTTTGCAAAGGTTTTCAGTACCATCCCACACCTCAGTATTATAGACAAACTATCCCAGCTAAAAGTCAATCCCTATATTACTCACCTGATAGCAAAATGTCTCAACAAATAGAACCCAGGAAGTTAGGGTGGGCAGCTCTACCTCTTCCAAAAGACTTGTCACTAGTGGTGTACCCCAGGGTAAAGTTCTTGGGATACTCCTCTTTGGCATTTACATCTCAGAGGCCAAAATAAAAGATAAGGATTTGTGACTAACCAGGCTTGCAGATGACTGCAGACTTGGTACCATAATAAACTCCATGGAGGACACCATGATATTCCAAGATTGCCTATATAAAGCAAATAGCTGGTGTCAAAACCATGGACTAAAACTAAATTCCAAGAAGTCTATAAAAATATTTTTGGCAAGCATGACTTCCCTTTAATTGCCATATTAAAAACACACCCCCTGAAAATTGATCCAGTTGGTAGGTTATCTGGGATCCTGTGTCAAATATGAGCTATCATTTAATCATCATGTATACATTGTTGTAAGGAAGTCTTTTTTCATTGCACAGCTTATATCTAAAGATATTACATCCAGATTCTGGGATGTAATTGTTCCATTGTACTCAGCACTTATTAGACCAGTCAATAAATACAATTCCCTTTTTGGTATGTATTTGCCCGAATATTTGTTACACGTGGGATGACCACAACTCTTTATCACTAAAAAAAAAAAAAAAAAGAGCCTAAATCATAGAATCTATGCAGACTGTTGCAAAGCCTTTTCCCTCTTCTCATTGTCATACAGGCTACTGAGAGGCAAATTCGGGCTTGCTTGTAGAGCTTCTACAGACCCTATTCTGTTAGATCTGTTACAGATTCACAAGTCCAGTAGTATCATAAACACCACTCAAGAGATCTCAATCTCTTTTGCAAAATAAATAGAACATGTTGGAGGGATAGGTTTGGATCACAGAGAATACTCCTTATATGGAACTGCCTTCCATTCCACATAACGAAAAGTACTTTTCTTCCTCTATTCAAATGTAATTTGGATGGCTGGATGTGTAACCACAAATTAGCAGCCAGTTTTAGCACCCCTTACCCTCATGGAAAGGAAACAGGTAAAAGTCACACCATATTGTTTCTCAGACCATCTCTGGGTTACTTTTATGCAAAACACATTGGCTAAAAGTTACCATGGGAATGTAAGGCTAGGCTTCTTAAGATCCTTACAGATCAATAGCCTAGTAAATACCTATGAACCTAAAATTCCTAATAGATTTACAGACCTAGGGAATGGAAAAATGGCTTCTTTATATGATAGTGTGATGATTGGGGAGAGATGGACGAAGGCTGCCAGCCTAGTCAAATAGAATTTGATATATAATTCTGGAATTTGTAAATAAATGTAAAATACAGGCATGTTTTCTTGAGTGTAAAAGAATACGGTGAAATGTGGAACTGCATAATATGTGACAACATTGCACTCTACCGGCCCAGTGAAGCATGCTGTGACACTTTCATGTTAGAATTCAGCTCTAGTGTGTCTGGATGAAGGTTTCATGCCCATTGTTTTAAAGCTAAAGTTTATGACCAGAATTTACATGTGGAAGATGCTTTATTGCTCTGGTTTTTGCTAGAGTGTATATGTGAAATGCCTTTTATTGTTGTAAGTTTCTGAGCAGGTGTTAGATTGTTAAATAATGCAGTTTGTTTGCCTGGGAAAACCTAAGTGTCAACATGATGTAATTTGGGAGGGACCCAGCAGACATGTTTGTTAGTAATGTTTAAATACTATTTCTCACAAGAGACTGGAGCATTTTGATATTGGATATCTAACTCAGCACTCTGCCTAAGCTCACATATAAGTTTCTAGCACTGTGATTTCTTGTAGGAATAGTTAAAGCTAGTAAAGATAAATTAGGTATTTTTCTTTGAAATCAGACCTGTCCTACTGTATTATTTTATGTTTCTGTGTGATCTCTGAGCTCTTAGATATTTCTGTGGTGTAGTAGTTTTGTCTTGTGTTTTAATTATTTATTATTAAATATTTTTAAAACCTTCTACGTGTGGCTGGTTTATGTAGAGATAAATTATGTGTTAGAGTAACAAATGCACTTGATAAGCACTTACATGAGTGCATGGATCATGCTATCCCTAATAGAACCAAGATATTATCTTCCAAAAAAAGGAAGTCAGTCTGGTGGTCCTCTACCATAAACAAACTCTACAACAGAAGAAAGAAACTGTTGCAAAAAAGAGTAAAATCCCATGACTGGAGGAACTCCCTGGTCAACCTCAGTAAGAAGCTGAGATCCCTCATAAAATCCTCCAAAGCTAGTTACGAAAACAAAATTGCCACTGACTCTAAAGACAACCACAAAGCATTCTATAGCTATGTCAAGAATCTCAATGGGAACACTCAGATCTGCTCTGAGTTACAGCACAATGGCAGTAAATATACAGAACCAACTGATATTGTCAACATCCTAGCAGATAGGTTCAGTGCTAACTTTACCCCCCTCTCACCCCCTAGAGGGCCCATCTCTATACCGGAAGAATGCAAAGTTCCTATAATCAGGGCTGCACAGGTAAAAAACACACTCTCCAAAGCCAAGAGCACAGCATCCATGAGACCTGACAATATCCCAGGCTGCGTTCTACACGAACTACAGAATGAACTGGCACCCTACCTAAGTACCATGTTCAATCATAGCCTCACCTCAGGCTTTGTACTTACTGAATGGCGCACTGTGATGGTTATCCCACTCCACAAAGGGGGAGCCACGACGGAACCCGGGAACTACCGTCCCATTAGACTGATGAGCCTGGTCTGCAAGGCCATGGAATGTATCATCGTGGAACTCATAAACAAAGACATTGGTAACCTCCAAACTCTGGACCCTACCCAGTTTGGATTTGTAAAAGGCAGATCATGTCTCCTAAACCTGATTGACTTCTTTGAAGCAGTCACCAAAGCCATAGATGAGGGTAAAATGGTTCACACAGCTTATCTAGATCTCGCCAAGGCTTTTGACACCATCCCCCACTCTAGAATTATAGATAAGCTCACTAAACTAGGTATAAATCCCTATGTCACAAGATGGGTTGCCAAATGGCTCACGGACAGAACCCACACTGTGAAAGTAGCGGATTCCAAATCGGACTTCAGACCAGTGACAAGTGGAGTACCACAGGGTTCAGTCCTGGGTCCTCTCCTGTTTGGTATCTACTTCTCTGAAGTGGAGGCTAACACAGAAGGTCTTTGGCTAACAATGTTTGCAGATGACTGCAAACTAGGAGCCATAACTGAAACTCCTAATGATGTGGACAAACTACAAAAGGGCCTCACTGAGACAGATACCTGGTGTCAAAGCAATGGCCTGAAGCTCAATGCCAAAAAGTGTATTGTCATCCCCTTTGGTAAAAACTCTGTACCCATGAACTACCACATAGCTGGTAGTCTACTTAATGCCGAAAATGTGATGAGACCTTGGGACACAGGTGGACAGTAGTCTCTCCTTTGATAAACACATCGCCACAGTGGTCAGGAAATCCTTCTACGTGGCTCATCTCATCACAAAAGGATTCTCATCCAGAAAAAAAGAGGTCATTGTTCCCCTCTACTCATCAGTCATTAGACCCATTATAGAGTACAATGCCCCTTTTGGTATGTACCTCACAAGACATCTACAACAACTGGAAAGACTACAGAAATACCTCACAAAGAGGATTACTAGCCTCAAACAGATGCCCTACGCAGACCGTCTCAAAAAACGACAGCTTTACTCCATCGCATATCGCCTACTCAGGGACGATCTCTGCCTAACATACAAAGCTATATCAAACCCAGAGCTGTTGGACTCCACTTAAAGAAATCCCGATCCCTCCATGCTACACGCTCTAGGGGCCTAAACCTTGTCACTGCAATAAACAGAACATGCTGGAGGGATAGATTCCTGTCCCAGAGACTTCCCATACTTTGGAACAGACTACCTATCTATATCAGACAGAGCTCCTCATTAGCACTCTTCAAGAAAAATCTTGATGATTGGATGGGAAATGGGAAATTCACCCCAGGGATCACTTCTATGGCTCTGCTCGACAGGGGAATAGGAAAATAAATTTATTGGGTGGCGAAAGCCAAGGTACATTTTTTGGCTAGGCTTATATAGGCCCTAGGGCCAATAGCCTAGTACCTACCTATGAACCCATGAGTACATTATATATTTATAGAGTTTATTGTCTAAGCCCTTCCAATAAGCCTAGACTGAATAGTCACATTACCATTGGATAATAATATTGCACAGTAATATTTGAACACCCTTTTAAGGGCCTTTTAGTAGCTGATATTATTAGCTGGGTGGTGGCAGGGATTACTACCATATGGTCTGGGTAAAGGGGCACAGCTGGATAATCTGTGTCAGCCTTTCCCAGGAGTGTCTGTGAAGTTGTATAAATACTTATCTCAAAGTGTGTGTGTGTGGTGTGTCAGCTACTTGGCAGGGACATGAAGCACTGGTTGGACAGAGAGGGTACTGGAGGTTTTAGCTTGCCCAGCTAGGCTGAGATCTGGACCCTATAGCTGTGCCAGTGGGGAGTCTTATTGGGGACCTGGTGAGCAAGGGAGCAACCAGCCTCAGACTGACTGTGATCTCTGTGTGCACTTAAGGGAAATTATACTTTACTGTGTGTATTAGTTATCCTTTCCTCTCTTTGAGGAGATGACCTCCCTGGTGTTAGTGGTGAGGATTGAGGCTCCTTGATTGCTGGGCCAGGGCACGGTCATCACAGATAGCATAAAGTCAATTCATTTTAAGTTTTGAGCATAAATAATGTGAGTCTATATTTAGTCATCAACTGAACTAAACATCAAATGGCTAATCATTGAACACAAATCAGTGAACATTCATTCATTGAACATTCATTTCATCGAACCTGTGAGATGGGGAAAGTAACTAGTCGACCAACACTTCCCCATCTTTTGCACTGTATTTTTTCAAACCCCTCTCCCCCACAGTAGTGTGTTCTCGTAGTTGGTATATATATAGTAAGGGAGGGCGTGGGGGGCAAAGCCCCGCACCTGGGTGGGTTTGAAATACTGCTGTGTGTGAGATGCCGAAGTGTTGGCCAACTAGTTACTTTCCCCATCTCACAGGTTTGATGAAGTGAATGTTCGATAAATGAACATTTGCTGATTTGCGTTTGATGATTAGCTGTTGGATGTTTAGTCTGTTTGATGACTAACCATAGGAATGAATACTGTTATGACATTAGTGGGTTTAAAATAACAAAAGGAGCTACAGGTACCTTGCTGTGTGTTTTCCTTAGCAAAAAAAAAAAAAAAACCTTTCAAATGTTATAGGTAAAATGATGCAAGAGCAAAAAAGGCAAATTACTAAAGAAAATACCATAAGATTTCATGTATTCCCAACATGGTGTGCACTGACTATGCTAACTAGGCTAGAAATGCCACAGAGGTGGAAAAACTACTAAGTCATGCATTTTTTAATATCTGAATGCATGAGGATCATTCTAAAGGAGGCAGGAATACACTCTGGGGGAAGGAAATGTTGTGTTTAGAGCACAGTTACCCTTTAATTGTTACAACTACATGGGTGTGAACAAGGATTTACTAGCCAAAAATAAGGCTAATTACCACTTTGTCTATGTAATGTTATGGGACAACTGATCTCTGCTCTTCACAAAAATGTTTCCCTTAACAAACTGTTTAGAAAAGAGAATAGTTTTAACTGCTATGTGCACTTTGCTGCTCTCAGCAAGACTCGGTCTCGGGATGTAAAACTGTTGGCAGTGATTAGCTGTGAAAACTATTGAAATGTTGAACTCTTCTCATAGGATCATAGGAATTGTAGGAAGTTACTAGGCTGTTGGCCCTGAGGCCCTAACAAGCCTAGCCAAGAATTTAGCCCATGTTCTGACAAGTCAGCACCTGATGCCCCTGTCCGGTAGGGACACAGGTGGAATCCCAGGGATGTAGTTTCTCTTCCCCATCCAGTTATCCAGGTTGCATTTAAAAGGGGTTAATGAGGTACTCTGCTTGACATGGAGAGGGAGTCTTTTCCACAGTAGGGGGAAGCGCTGGGACACAAATCTGTCTGCAGCAACAAGTCCTATCGATGTCAAAGACTAGGTTGAAGTCACGCATGCAGGTTACTTGAGTGGAGCTTGACTTGCGGATATGCAGCAGTCCCATCAAGGCCAGGTCTCAGATTGCTTTATATGCCAGACAGAGCTCAACGCTGAGGAGTCTGTATGAGACTGAGTAGAGGGACAGGACTTTTAGCCTATCTGTGTAGGGTAGATATTTGAGGCCCTGGATTCTCCTAGGGAGGAACCTCTGTGGTCTCTCCAGCTGCTGCATGTGCTTTGTGAGGTACATGCTGAAAGGGGCATTGTACAACATAATTGGTCTTATAAGGGAAGAATACATGGATGTTATGACCATAGCCTTCCTAATAAGGTGGGCCATGTAGAAAGCTTTCTGTACAGCAGTGGCAATATGGTGGTCAAAAGTCAGTTTGCTATCAACCTGGGTGCCCAAGTCCATCACAACTGACTGTGTGCTTAGGACCTTGTTATTAATGTGATAATCTGTAGGGATGTCACTCTCCCCAAAAGGGATAATGATGCATTTTTTGGCATTCAGTTTGAGGCCATGTTTCTGGCACCAGTCATTTGTTTGGGTGAGACCCTGTTGGAGGATGTCCACATCACTAGGGGAATTGATGACAGTGCCCAACTTGAAGTCATCTGCAAATTTGGTCTGCCATAGCCCACTGGTTTTGGCTTGCACCTCAGTAAAGTATATCCCAAACAACAGAGGCCCCAAGACCAATCCATGGGGCACACAGCTCATTACGGGTCTACTGCTTGAGGTAGTTTCCCCTGTTTTGACTAGGTGGCTTCTATCAGTGAGCCAGTTTGTTACCCATCTGTTAGCATATGGATTGATGCCTAGTTGAGAGACTTTATCTATTATACCCGAGTGGGGAATAGTATCGAAAGCTTTGGCCAGGTCAAGGTAGGCAGTGTGCACTGTGTTCCACTCATCCATGGCCTTGGTGACTGTCTCAAAGAAGTCAACCAAGTTTGACAGGCATGACCTCACCTTGACAAAACCAAACTATGTGGGATTGAGTGTTTGGAGGTTGCCAGTGTCCTTGTTACTGAGGTCCACGAAAATCTGTTCCATGGCCATGCAGATCAGGCTAGTTAGGCTGATGGGTCTATAATTTCTTGGATCAGTGGATGCTCCATCTTTGTGCAAAGGGATGACAGTGGCTGTCCTCCACTTGGCTGGGATGAAGCCAGTACTCAGGTTTTCGTTGAATAAGGTGCCTAATGGTGCTGCAAGTTCCTGCCTGCATTCATATAGGATGCAGCCTGGGATGTTATCTGGTCCCTTGGAGGCTGTATTTTTTGCCTTTGAGAGGGTAGTGATGACTTGTTCCTTAGAGATAAGGGGAGGGGGGCAGGTGCTGGGGATGTTCTGATTTACTGATGTGACACAGGGGTGAAGTTTCCACTGAACCTGTCTGCCAGCAGGTTGGCTTTATCTACGGCATTTGTGTATGTGGTGTCCTTGACCACCAGTTCTGAGCAGATCTGAGTGCTTTCTTTGAGATTGCAGACATATGTGAAGAAGGCCTTATAATTGTCTTTAGTAGATGTGGCCAGTTTAGACTCGAAGTTTGCTTTGGAGGATTTCACTAGTGCTCTTATTTGCTTATTCAGGCTAAGGAGATATTGCTTGCAATTAGGCACCTGCTCCTTCTTGGTCCTGGACAGCAATTTTTTCCTTTTATTATAGAGTTTATTTATTGCAGATGTCCACCAGACAGGTTTACTGTTCCTTAGGATGATTTTGTCCTGGGTATTCCTGATTCTGTGCAGCTATATAAATGTTTGTATAGTACGTTGGTGTAGGTTTGGACATTTGTGCCATTTCTTACAGAGGGGGAGGGGGCTGTGAATGTGTTAATACCTTCCCTCAGGAGGTTGTAATCAGCTTTGGAGAAGTTTATATGTTTGGCCCTGGGGAGGGGGGGGTCGGGGAGATGGAGACTTCGAAAGTGACCGCTTTGTGGTCAGATCATTCCAGGGAGGATGACACTGTAGGGATACCCATGTTGGTTAATACGAAGTCCAAGATGTTATCACCTCTTGTGGGGGTGTCCACCAGCTGGTCCAAGGCATTTGCATTGACAAAATCAAGGAATCACTGAGCATTTGTGTTTTGGCATGAGTAGTTCTTCTAATCTATGGTTGGATAGTTAAAGTTGCTCAAGATTAGGAGAAATGTTTGACTCTTGATAAAGTCAGAGAGGTCCAGATAGGTGGTATGGGCATCTTGAGGCAAAGCTGAGGGCCTATAGCTAGATATGATTTGAATAGGGATCTTGTCAATGGTTAACTGCACCTGAAGTGTCTCCTGTGCATCATACTGTTTGACCAGGCTGGAGGAGTGTGTCTTTAATATATATTGAAACTCCACCTCCTTTTGCTTTGTTGCGCATGGTTTGGCGTGTGAATGTACAATAGCATGAATAACCTTGTATGGCTGCACAGCTTTGAACCAGGTTTCTGTGACTGCACAAATGTCAGCATCTTCCAAGGTTAAGAATGTGTGCAATGAGTGCAGTTTCTTGTTTAGACTCCTATCTTTTAGCAACATGACGTTTAATTTGCATTTTGACAAACTTTTCATGTTGGTAGTTTTGACCTCATGGCATTGCCTAAAAACGGCAGTATGGGGGGAGGCAAGAGCCTTTGCCAGAAGCCTAAAGCCCAAGGGAGGCAGATGCAGGCCATCTCTGGCAAAGCATCATGGTCTGTCAGTCATGTCTTCCCAGGCTGTTAGGTGCTGGATCCCCTTAAAATGACACCAGACACTAAGCCAGTTGTTAAAGTCAATCATTTTCTGTTTCTACTGAGGCATCATTCTGGGTGACAGTAGAATGCTGCTTAAGGCTAGGGACATACCTGCCTGGGGCACATATTCAGTGAGCTCAATCATGTCTCTTAATATAATCCAGGGAAGTACATCTCAAGCCATTCATATCAACATGGATTATGACATAATCATAATAGTACCTGTTGTTGAGAGACATGCGTGCATGTGTGGTATGGTGTATTTTGGCACCTGACAGACAACTAACCATGACTTTCTCCTTATCCAGCCTGGTGAGGAGCACATCTATGTGTCTTGCAATGGAGTCTCCTATGACTAATATATTGGGTTTATGGTTAGTACTTAGTGGCTAAGTCTGGTGTCTTATTTGCTGAGATAAATTTCCTTTCAGATACAATGCCAGTCTTGAATTTGGGAAAAAAAAGTTTGCAGAATATTCATGATATATAGAAAAAAATCAGGAAACTGAAAG
Organism: Protopterus annectens; assembly: GCF_019279795.1. Lineage (NCBI taxonomy): Eukaryota > Metazoa > Chordata > Ceratodontiformes > Protopteridae > Protopterus > Protopterus annectens. The sequence goes on along the minus strand of NC_056744.1, from coordinate 886,730,969 downwards.
GTTTTGAAAGGTGTCTAGTGACTAAGCTACACCTGTCTGGCATTACAGGAAAAAATGTAACCCTGCAATAACTTTAACTATACTGGAGGATAGCGTTGTCCTTAAGTTTCAAAAAGCTCTAAGACTAGGATTGCCTCACTGACACATTGCATGTATTGAGAAGAATCCTTTTATATTGTAATGAGTAATGACAACATTTTTTTAATGAAACCATAAGAATTATTATATTTCTAAAGCAGACAGCATAATAAGTAACAGTGAAAATGGTTTGGCAGACTAGGCATGTTTTCCATTCTTTGAGCCTATAAACTGACAACAATGAAAGGAACACAAGTCTGAATTGGATTGTTCAAGATGATATTTGAACTGAAAGCCATTGTAAATGTTTTATGTTAAGAAAACCTCCCCTCACCTTCATCTAGAGGACTATGTAACCTGTCCTCCTACAGCTATATCTGACTGAGGTTGTTGTGCTGTAAGGGGAAAGAAGATGCCCACCTCAGAGAACCCATTTTTCCAGAAATTCCCAGTCACAACCATTTCACGGTTTTCTGATTCAGTTTGCTGACCCCACTGACCCATTTTTCTAATCTCCAGTCAGATTATATATCTAGGAGAGTGAAATGTTTCCTTGATCTTGACAATGATTTTTCATTCTTGAGGGTATAAGATACTGATATGGCACACTATATCTAAATTAATAAAACAGATCCTGAGTTTCCTATTTTCCCTAAGTGTACCACACCCAGTAAAGTGATTATGAAAAATGTTGTTGGTATTATTTTATGTGTTTGAAAATACATCTTCCAAAGCTTTTCTCTTTATACTAAGTAATGAAACCAAAACCCGTGGACAAGTTAAATATGTTAAGGAAATCAAACCAATGCAAAAAAGTACCAACCACGTAACTAGAATCTGGATAAGCTGACCCTGAGAATCACTGCTCGTACACAAGGATGTAGAACTGTTTTTATTAAAAATCCACACGACACAGAATATAGAGGTTAAGCGCTTTCAACGGTTCTGAGGAAGACTGTAACATACAGTTGAAAGCGCTTAACCTCTATATTCTGTGTCGTGTGGATTTTTAATAAAAACAGTTCTACATCCTTGTGTACGAGCAGTGATTCTCAGGGTCAGCTTATCCAGATTCTATTTATGTTAAGGAAATGACAAATGCATCATTTACAGTAATCTACTGCCTTTGAGCTTTATCTCGTGAGAGCAAAAAACACAGAAACTAATAATGAGAATTCTGAACTTGTTAGTGATAATTTCTTTTGGCTTTTGAAGCATACAGTGAAGAAAATTGCTGGTTTTGAGAAAACAGTTCCTGCCTTTGTATTACTTTCTTGATGAATTTTGTTTAACTGAATGCTGGCAGACAAACAGATAATCCCTTTGTATTATTTAATAGGAGCATCAAATTAATTATGTGCTGGCATGCAAACAAGTTATGTTATTATTATTTCAATAAGGCAGAAGAACTCCTGGAAGTTTATATACTAACATCAAATAGAAAAATTCACAATTGAAGTAATATAAAATGCATTTCCCATTGTCAACTCACATTCCTTTCTTTGTGTTACTGTTTCACCGATATCAAATGAACCATTAAGAAGATTTTATATACATTGTTTTGCATGTAAGGCAAACTGCATCACCAAAATATGCATAGAGAGCCAAAGGAAGGTAAAAAAAAAAAAAACGCATTGCATTTTAAAATTATTTTCTATTACTGCCAGGCTGTATTACTGCCTTATATTGCAGCTTTATAAGAACATCATTATCATAGGGATATTATTTGTTCTTGGAGCATAACACATACTCCATATGTTACAAGATTATTAATGCATCAATAATTCATCAAACAAATGACATGAATTAAAAAAACTGAGCTTTAGAGATTGTTTTGTGAGTAATAACTAGTTATTGTATGGAGGATGGTAGCCATGCATGATCGTTGAAAGCATATGGTTTGATTTCCAGATGGGCTGTGATTCAGAAAGCTGTTATGCAGTGTATAAATGGGGTCTGCTGCATGTGCTCATGTGCAAGAAGGTCATAACACACTTGCATGCTGCCACTTGCTTGAAAATGCAAATACTCAAACTTGCAGTAACCCAGCCTCCTGTAACTACAACAAACCTAACCCTATGACACTATAGCCTTGCCAGAGCCCTAACTCTAATTGTAACCCATTCCTCACTCCCTAAACCTAAAAATCCCTTTCAACTCTCTAATCCAAAATTCTCTCATCATTCCAAAACCCTGAAACCCCCTTCTTGCTTTCTAAACCTAAAACACCCTTAGTTCCCTGTCTCTAACCTTAAAACTTCCTTCCTGCTTCTTGCTACCTAACATTAAAACTCCCTTCCAACTCACTAAACCTAAAACCCCTTTCCTGATCCGTAACCTTAAAACCTTTCTCCTGCTCCCTAAACATGACTCCTCCTCCACTCCCTCCCTGGCAGCCACACTTACCTCGCTCAAACTTGCATAGTGTAGTTTGGTAAGGTGCAGTAGCTGCTTGGCCACACTCACATTTGAGTTTGAGTGCAATTGGCAGCCTGCATGAACTACAAGACTCTTGAGTCCATGGCTCTGAGGCAGTGGTTTTCAAGCACAAAGAACTCAAGGACTTGTAGAACTGCAGAGATGATTTGCATAGATACTGTAATGAAGGTATATAATGTATTTGTCATGAAAGTGGTCCAGTGAGGAGGAGTACTGTCAGCTTCAGACATACACAATCATTCCCTGCATATAAGATGTGTGACATAAATGATATGCATAGCTTTCTGGGCTGATTTACCTTAATCTTATGTTTAGTTCAAAATGGTTCCCTGTTATAAAGTTGAAGCTTAAATGAAAGACCTTAAATCTGAAACTAAGATCCTGTAACATACAAAAGACAGAAATTCAAATGATGAAACTCAAAACTCTGAAACAATTCTGAATGCCTATATGTAAAAAGTGCAAAACATAAACTTAACACACCAAGGAAAAACACATAAACAATGTTTTTATGCTTTTTTTGTGGGGACAATAGTGGAAACTGTGCCCCTCACATGCCCACATATATATCTCTATAGTAAATTTAATACACATAATTGGGGAAAGAAGAACTCCAGTTACAGTGGATATAAAAAGTGTACACACCCCGTTTAAAATGCCATGTTTTGTGATATAAAGAAATGAGACCACAATAAATCATTTCAAAACTTTTCCCACCTTTAAAGTGACCTATAACCTGTACAGTTCAATTGAACAACAAACAAATCTGTTAGGGGAAAATATAAAAAATACAAACTGTACAATAAGCTGGGTGCATAAGTGTGCACACCATTAAACTAATACTTTGTTGAAGCACCTTCTGATTTAATTACAGCAGTCAGTCTTCTTGGGTAGGAGTATATCAGCATGACGCATCTTGATTTGGCAATATTTGTCCACTCTTCCTTGCAAAATCATTCCAAATCTGTCAGATTACGAGGGCATCTCTTGTGCACAGCCCTCTTCAGGTCACCCCACAGATCTTCTATTGGATTTAGGCCTGGGCTCTGGCTGGGCCATTCCAAAACTTTAATTTTCTTCTGGTGAAGCCATTCTTTTGTTGATTTGGATGTATGCTTGGGGATCATTGATTTCCTTGATGTCAAAATATGAATATTTCCAATATTTCCATGGCCTCTCCTTTGGACGTGAATATTCCATTCCTTTTTTTTTTTTTTGTAACTTTTTTAAGCCAGTATGAAAAACGTTTTAGTTTCTTTGAGAGTTATATGTTTCTGTATTTCTTTTGAAACTCAGAATTCTAAAACGTACATTTTTGCTTAGTACTCTGTTAGAGGTAAACAGTTTCTGCATATGGTTTACTGAATGATATGACTTCCATACATGCAGTTTTGGGAGATATCTAACTTTCAATTTTGCATTTGATTGCATCTGAGAGATCATTTTCTGATATGGAGGTTACTTGATGTAATGATTCATTCATTTTCTGATACTTGTTTAGTCAGGTCCTGCATAACTGAGATGATTATTTCAATTTTCCTGTAACACATACAGGTATATCTGAACTAGGTAATTATTAGGTATCCATGTCTTTAAGTGAGTTATTGCTATAGGGATGATTCTAGTATCACTCATCAACTAATGTCTAGTCAGTGCTACAACCAGATGAAATAAATCAGTCAAAGCCTCAGCCAGACAGAAATAAAGTGTTGCTTATTTTGTAGACGGAGAAGACCCTTACACCCCAAACTCTTTTGTAAATGCAATAACTCCATGATCACACAACAATGGAGATAATTGTAAATCTGCAGTACTTTGAATCACTGCTGACACACTTATTATCAGAAGGAAACAGCAATGGATGGGTTGTAGGCTGTGGAACTGTACTCAATGAGTTGCCATTCCAGCCACTTTACAGTCAACCAAAGGGAGGAAAGCCTACTTGACTGGTATGTCATGTGCCATTGCATTCTGTGTCGGTCTGAAGTAAAGTTAATCTACGTTTTCATCTTTACAATGTATATACTTTAGTTCTCCACATATACTACATTCATAGGTAAGACACTGGTGTCACAGGCTGCAGCCCAGCCAGTATGTTAAAACGCATATTTTTTATATTGTTATAATAAGATACATACAGATAATACTGAGGTATGATGTTTCATGTTCTGTACTGACAGCTGTCTATCTTCATTTATCCACACAAGTCCCTTTCATCATTGTCATTATAGGCAGAGTCAATAGTCAGGCATGTGTCTGGCACACCATGGCATATGCTTTTTAAAGATAATTTATTTTGTGCAATGAGATGTGCTAGAGTGTAAATGAAAACATTTAGCATATTTACAGAGGTTTATGGTTATATATTTTGGCCTTGGTTGGCTAAATGAGTTCCAGTATTGAAAAGGTATGCTGCCAAGAAACATACACTGTCAAAGGGATGGGGCTATGCTCTAGACAATGGTGTACAAAATGCAGTGCAATTGTACAAATCCTGGCTACTTGCTTGATTACAGAGCACCAAAAGCAGCAGTTTAGGGTCCAGTGGAATCATATAAAACTTCAAAATCAGCAAGCAATTGGCTATATCTATAGTTTATTAAGATTAACTTATGCTTGGAAGTCCTACTGCACTACAGTTATACATCATTGCCTATAACATCAAATACAACTGTAATGAGAAGTTTGCTGGAATTTTGTAAATAATTATATGTCATGTGTGAGTATCAACATGATTCATATGCTTGTATTACTAATGTATTAGGACTGTATGTTGTCTGTATATTAAACTGCTGGTACAGAAGTGTGTATGAAAAGAGTTTGTACAGGATTGAGCTTAGAGGTGTGACCACAGTGTACTGTGCTAGATTAGAACAGAAATAAATAAAAACTGTTGTAATTGTGTAAATGTATACGTTTTAACGGTGGAAACTCACACATAGAAGGTTAACTTTCAAAACTTCAGTAAAAATAGTTGAAATTAAATTGTTTTATAACTGCAATATAAAAGCTAGTTTCAATGCAGCAAGGAGACAGGATGTCTAAAACTAGTGTGTTTTCTGCATTGTTTTGTAAGTGTTTTTATTGTCTTATGTCTTCCAGCAGTTACAAACATCTGAAGGCTACGTATTTTCACAGGGAGATGCAAAATGCTAGCAGTTTCTAGCAATGGTTGTTGAGCCTGGGAACTGAAGTCAGGTGACAAAAAGTGATGTCATGCTGCAAAAATCCCAGCAGTAATATTTGATAGCTGCAAGTATCCCAGCAGTAATATTTGATATTACTTTAAGAACTCTCTGAGAGAGTGACTGTGAATTTTGTATTTTATCTTTGACCTGGAAACATCCACTCACCACATCTGCACCTGCCTTGCTGTAAGTAAGTTAACTAGGGTACAGTAAATTATTTTAGAGGATTTATATCATAAGTGCGAAACCGCACAACATCAAATGGCATTCCATCGAATCCGAAACCTCGAATGCTGACAATATCGAAGCCGCAGAACATCCAATTCTTACCCAGGGCAAGAATTTGCTTCTCTATTTCCTCCGCTGTGGTGCAGTCTTGGAGTTGGTATATTTAAGTAGGGGGTGGGGAGCACAGCCCCCCATGTCGGGGGGTGTGGGGGTACAGCCCCCCACATTTGACATGGTTTTTGGTGTGCTTGTATTGTGTGTGTGTTTCTCAGAACAGAATTTTTTCCCTGGGAAAAAAATTCGCTGTTCTGAGATTTCGATGTTATCACATTTTGAACTTCCAAGTTAGAGCTTGTGATGTTTGATATTTTGGAAGTTCAATAATGTGATATAAACCCCTTTTAGGTATAGTCAGGAATATAGCTGAGCTTAATTTAGATGTTTTTCATTGTTTATTTGAGACTGTCCTTCAATGTTGTTTTAAATATTTCCTGTGATTTTGAACTCTGAAGTTATTGTGATGATTTACAGAGTATTTTCTTGTTCCTTTATTATTTATTATTACATATATTTAAACCTTTCAATTGTAACTGGCCTTTCTAGACATATATAAGCTCTGAGAATACTTACATATGTATTTGGTGACACTGTGAGCTACTCCTAATAGCCTTGATCTTCGTTAAACTACCATTTGGATTTATAGTAGCATTACACAGTAGGATTGGACACCCTTTGCTAAGGGCCTTAAAGTAGCTGATAAGTAGTGGCTGGTGGCAGGAAAAACTACCTTATAGCCTGGACAGAAGGGGCATATCTAGTAAACCTGTGCCAGCCTTTCCCAGGTGTTTGTGTGTGTGTGTGTGTGTGTGTGTGTGTGTGTGTGTGTGTGTGTGTGTGTGTGTGTGTGTGTGTCAGCTATTTGGGCAGGGACACCAAGTACTAATTGGCAGAGAGGGTGCTCGAGATCTTAGCTTGGCCACTCAGCTGAGATCTCAACTCTATAGCTGAGCCAGTGGGGAATCTTATTACGAATCTGGAGAAAGAGGGAGAAACCTGCCCCAGACTGGCTGTGATCTCTGGGTGCTATTAAGGGAAATTGAACTTTACTGTGTGTGTACTTAACATCATCCCAGTGTGTATATTCCCCACTGTTGAAAATGGTGAGGATTTAGGATCCTTGATTATGGGGCCAATGTTGGGGTGTCGCATATTAATTGGTGGCAGTTGTGGGATATTCACATCACATATTACTTGGCTTGTAGTGGTGGGATATTCACATATTAGGATTCAGTAGTGTGGATATTGAATTCCTGTAGCCTGTAAACAATGGTCACTAAGGAAGGTGTTTGTACTCTCAATCAGCCACACAGTGAACATTCAGAGTTTCATATCACTATTGTTTAATTTTTTTATTAGCTTAGTTAGTTAGGGAGAGCAGGCAAGCATGCCAGCTGAGGAGTATGACAAGCTGACAAGGAGCCAGTTGGCTGAGATGTGCCAGGCTAAAGGGCTGGTGCATGCTAACCTGACTAAAGTAGAAATTATTGCAGCCTTGGGCACAGTTGCATCATAAACCAGCAATCAGGAGGACAACCAGGCCTTGGAGATGTACAACTCTCAGAAAATGGACAGTTCAACCTTTCCACAGAGGACTTAAAAATCCATCTGGAGTTAAATTGACTTGAACTGGAGGTCAAACATTTGGAAATAGAACCAGCAGAGAGACCGAGGCATCTAGAGGCTGACAAAAATGAGAAACTGCAACATCTGGAAGCCGAGGAGAATGCGAGGCAGAGGCTGCATGGAAAAGAGATACTGACTCTTCGCCATGGACATGGAGGTAATGGGGAAGGGAGTAACTGAACCCCAGAAGCAACAAAGGTCAGTAAATGTCTTCCACAATTTACAGAGGGGGTAATTTTGATAGTTTCATTCATATGTTTGAAAGGGTATGCAAACAGTATAGTGTTGACCAAGGGCTCTAGGTGCAGTTCCTGATCCCCTTACTCCATGGTAAAGCTGCAACTGCTGTTTTTTAATTGTCTGATACTGATTGCTTGTTAGAATGTTTTAAGTTAACCCCTGAAGCTTATAGGAAAAGGTTTTGTGAGAATAGATGCAAGGCAGATGAAAGTGTGTGTGAATATATTGCTGAACTAAGTACTTCTTTTCATAGGTGGGTGAGTGGCTGTCAGGTCACCACTTTTGAAGGGCCAGCAGACCTTTTAGTGAGGGAACAAGCCCTTAGCACTTTGTCTGAAGACATGAGAGTCTGGTTAGTGGATAGAGAAGGTAACACAGCAGATGAGTTGGGGAAAACGGAGACCTATACCTAGCAAGCAGGGCAGTGTTGCTCATGAGTCTAAGGGAACCCATGGCAGGCAGCCTAGACTGTCCCAACAGAGTCTGCCAGTAGCAGGGGAAGCCACTAGTCCAGGTACATGTCCAGGACCAAGGGTTAAATGTTTTAAATGCAACCAGTGGGGGCATTTAGCATATAGATGTCCATGGAGACAAGGTAGGGAACAAAAGGTGGGAGAGCCAGTAAGTGGGAATGACAATGCCAGCAGTAAGCTGTCTGGAGGCAAGGGTACCAAACTTCCACAAGAGGTTATATCCTATCTTAATAGATGGAAAAGAGGCCACTGCTAAGAGAAACACAGCCTCTGACCTAACCATTGTGAAGCCTGCAATGGTTAAAGAGGAGCACTACATGCTTGGGCAGTTTACTCCAGTCAGAGCTTTAGGAGGGACCCCATTCCAAATACCTTTGGCTAGGGTTCACCTTGACTGGGAGAGTGGAAAAGGAAGCCAGCAGGTAGGTGTGTTTGAGGATATCCCTGCAGATGTCCTGATAGGGAATGATTTTGATAATGCAGTACCTTGTGTGCATGCAGTGATATGCAGATAGGCTTGGAGACAAGCATGTGGATCTGGAAGCCTTGGGGGGGGGACCAGACAGACCGCACAGTTGCAGCCATAACTGGTGAGATGGTTACTTCAGGGAAGGAGCTACTCTGTAGCAGTGAGACGGAAGGTGAGCCACAGCTACTAGTGGTACTGATGTTCCCTTAGGCAGAGTGACTGCAAGGACAGGGGTGAGTAGTAGTACCCAGGCTGACAGTGAGGCACCACTTTCAGAGAATACCTGACATCTTGTGGAAGGGGAGCTGGGGAGGGTTACAAAGAGAGAGTTGAGACAGGCTCAGCTATCAGATCCTACATTACAAGGCCAAAGGGAGCTAGCTAGTGAGGCACCTGACTCTCAAGGGAAAGGGAAATTTGTATACTGGGACAAATGATTACTGTATAGAGAGTGGACCCCTTAAGGAGGGCTAGAAGGTGAGAGAATGCAACAGTTGGTAGTGCCCAGACCCTACCATCTGGCACTTCTAGCCATAGCCCATGGTATTCCCTTTGCAAGTCATATGGGCATAAAGCATACCAAGAGATGTGTTATGCACAACTTTTATTGGCCTGGGATTTCTAGAGATGTAACAGGGTACTGCAAGACATGTGAGCAGTGCCAAAAGGTAGGCAAGGCAGGAGACAAGGTCAAAGCTCCTTTGATGCCTTTGCCTGTGATTGAGGAGCCATTTTAAAGGGTATCTATGGATATTGTAGGGCCTCTGAGTACCCCAAGTCCCACAGGGAATATATCCTAGTGGTAGTAGATTATGCTACCAGATACCCTGAAGCAGTGGCCCTAGCCTCCACTGATGCACAAAAAGTGGTAAATGCTTTGTTAGAGATTTTCAGCAGGGTAGGTTCGCAAAAGAAATACTGACTGACATTGGTGCCAATTTCATGTCAGACCTGCTGGCTTGTCTGTGGAAGCACTGTGGGGTGAAGCACTTAAAGACCACCCCTACCATCCCTAGACTAATGGTCTTGTGGAGAGGTTAAACTCTACACTCACAACCATTCTGTGGGCATTTGCAGACCAGTTCAAGAGGGAGTGGGACAAATATTTGCCCCAGCTGTTATTTGCTTACAGAGAGGTTCCCCAGGAATCCACAGGTTTTCCCTCTTCGGGTTGCTATATGGGCATAGGGTAAGGGGACCTCTTTGATTCAAGATGAGTGGGAGGGTGAGTGTGAATCCCACAAGGAGTCTGCTGTGGCATATGTCCTAAACTTCAGGACAAGGCTCAGAGGGAGCTCATGGGCTTGACCCAGGAGAACCTGGCAGAAGCCCAATAGCAGAAAAAGGTCTAGTATCGCAGGAATGCTCGAACTAGAGAGTGTGCTGTGTGGCAGCAGGCAATGGTTCTCACTCCTGTCAGACACAACAAGCTGCAGGCAGCTTGGGAGGGAACCTTCAAGGTGGTAAGAAAGGTCAGTGATGTTAACTACATGGTAGAACTGCTAGGCAAGAAGCAGGGGCATAATTGTACCATGTTAACATGATGATAGGGAGGCCCTTGTGCTGAGTATTTGCAGTGGATGGCAGGAGGAGCCTGTGGGGGAATCTGGTGACTGATCCCCTCAGTGAAGCTTGGACTGACACCTCAGTGGAAGGGGTAGCAATGTCCCAGCAGTTATCCCCTACCCAGTTTCAAGAAATCCGGGCAGCATTACAGGACTTTGGGGACATGTTCACTGGGAAATCAGGGTGCACCCATCTGGTGCAGCACCATGTGGCTACAGGGTCCCAAAGGTCTATTAAGCAGGCCCCTTACAGGGTGCCTGAGAAAGTCAAACAGATTCTGAGGGAGGAGATACAAGAAATGTTGAAACTAGGGGTAATCCAGACATCCAGCAGTCCCTGGCCTCCCCAGTGGTGCTGGTACCAAAAAAGGCTGGCAGCACCAGGTTCTGCATGGACTACAGGAAATCAATCACACAGAGTCAGATGCTTACCCCATGCCTAGGACAGATGAATCCCCAGAGCAGCAGGGTGGGGCTAAGTATTTTATCACTACTGATCTTACCAAGGGTTACTGGCAGGTGCCCTTGACTCCCAACCCTAGAGAGAGGTCAGCTTTTGTGACTCTGTTCAGGATGTATGAGTTCACAAAGATGCCCTTTGGGATGCAAAATGCCCCAGTGACCTTCCAGAGGCTGGTAGATCATATCCTCGCAGGAGCAGGAAAGTTTGCCCTTGCTTATGTGGATGATATTGTCATTTACAGCTATTCCTGGCAAGAGCACCTTCAGCATGTCAGGGAGGTGCTGGGCAGTCTACAGAAGGCAGGGTTGACCATTAAGGCCAACAAATGGGTGGGTATGCAAGAAGTCTCCTACCTGAGACATAGAGTGGGGAGCAGTAGATCAGGCATGAACTGCAAAGTGGAAGCCATTCAGGCATGGCCTGCACCTGTTACCAAAAAGTAGGTGTGGGCATTCTTAGGGACAACAGGATACTACAGAAAGTTTGTCCCCAATTATAGTACCATAGCTGCTCCCATCACAGACCTGACAAGGAAAAACAAGCCAGATAAGCCAGATAAGTTGGTGTAGACCCCAGCATGTGAGTAGGCATTCCAGAAACTTAAAGGAACTTTGGGAGGACCCCCTGTGTTAGCCAAACCAGATTACAGCAAATGATTTGTTGTGCAGGTGGATGCTTCAAATCATGGGGTGGGAGCTATACTCATCCAAGTTTCCTCAGAGGGAGAAGAGCACCCAGTGGTATATCTCAGTCTTAGGCTCCAACCCAAGGAGGAATGCTATGCAGCTGTGGAAAAGGAATGCCTAGCCATAGTGTGGGCAGTGCAGAAACTTCAGCCTTATCTGTATGGAAGGAAATTCACTGTAGTTAGTCCGTAATCCCTTAACATGGCTACATGGAGCCAGCCAGCAAAATGCCAAGTTACTAAGGTGGAGCATAAGCTTGTAGACATATCATATGAGAGTGCAGCACCACAGTGGGGTTAGCAATGCCAACGCTGATGGGCTCTCAAGACAGGGTATGGGTAGTGTATTCCCCGATAGACTCATCCCTCTCAAGTAATGTTTCTCAAGGTTCATAAGTTCATAGGTGTGTACTATATGCACACCTATGCACAGCATATGTGTGTACTAGGCTAATGTGCCCAGAGCCTTTACAAGCCTAGTCCATAGAAGTGCCCTGGCATTGTGCCACCCAATGTTAGTTCCCAGTGCTTCTATCAAGTAGAGCCACTGGAGTGATCCCCGGGTAAACTTTCTATTACCCATCCACTCATCAATATTTCTCTTGAAGAGGGACACTGAGGTGCTCAGCTTGACATGTATGGGAAATCTATTCTAGAGCATGGGCAGTCTCTGGGTGAGGAACCTGTCCCTCCAGCATGTTCTGTTGATTGTGGTAATGAGGTTGAGGTCTCTGGAGTGTGTGGTGTGGAGGGATTGGGATTTCTTTAGATGTAGCATTTCTAACAGAGCTGGATAAACATGGCTTTGTAAGTCAAGCAAAGATTGCCTCTAAGTAGGTGATATGAGACAGAGAATAGCTGGAGTCTTTTGAGTCTCTCCATGTAAGGCATGTGTTTAATGCCTAGGATCCTCTTCATGAGGCACTTCTGTGGCCTCTCCAGCTGTTGCAGGTGTCTAGTGAGGTACATGCCAAATGGGGCATTATACTCCATGATTGGTCTAATGAGGGAAGAGTAGAGAGAGACAATGACCTCTTTCTTCCTAGATGCAAAACCCTTGGTAATGAGATATGCCACATAGAAGGACTTTCTGACCACAGTGGCAATGTGGTGGTCGAAGGAGAGGTTGCTGTCAACCTGCATTCCCAGATCTCTTATAACATGTTCAGTGGCCTTCCATTGATGTAGTAATTAGTGGGAACTGAGATTTTACCAAAGGGGATGATGATGCACTTTTTGGCATTAAGCTTAAGGCCATGGTTTTGACACCAGTCATTGGTCTCAGTGAGGCCTTTCAGTAGGATGTCTGCATCACGTTGAGAGTTAATAATAGCTCTGAGCTTGCAGTCGTCTGTGAACTTGGTCACCCAGAGTCCCTTTTTGTTGGCCTGGACTTCTGAGAAGTAGATGTCAAACAGGAGAGGTCCCAGTACCAATCTCTGTGGGACTCCAATTGTGACTGGTCATCAGTCTGACTTGGAGTCTGCTACTTTCACACTGTGTGTTCTATCTGTGAGCCAGTTTGCAACCCACCTAATGATATAGGGATGAATGCCTAGTTTGGTGAGTTTATGAATAATTCCTGAGTGAGGAATTGTATCATAGGCCTTGGCCAGATCGAGGTAGGCTGTATGCACTGCCTTACCTTCATCCACAGCCCTGGTTACTGACTCAAAGAAGTCAACCAGGTTGAGCAGGCATGATCTCCCTTTCACAAAGCCAAATTGCTTGGGGTCTAGAGTTTGGAGATTTCCTATATCTTTGTTAATCAGGTCCATGATAATGCGCTCCATAGCTTTATATATCAGACTCGTCAGGTTAATGGGGTGATAATTCCCAGGGTCTCTAGTCTCTCCCCCTTTATGGAGAGGGATGACCATAGCACTTTGCCATTCGGTAGGGACAAAGCCTGAGGTGAGGCTGTGACTGAACAGGGCACACAGATGTGGTGCCAGTTTGCTTTTTAGTTCATGTAGAACACAGCCAGGGATATTATCCGTTCTCATGGAAGCTGTATCCTTGGCCTTGGACAATGCAGGTTTAACCTGTGCTACAGTAATGCTGGGTGCCTGGCATTCTTTCAGTATTGTGATTGGTCCTTTAGGGGGAGAGAGAGGGGTAAAGGTGGCAATGAATCAGTCAGCCAGTATGTTGGCAATATCTGTTGGCTCAGTATGGAGGTATCACTGTGCAGTAACTCAGAGCAAATCTGTGTATTGCTGTGGAGGTTCCTGATATAACTATAGAAGGCTTTGTGATTGTTTTTAGTGTCTGCTGCAATTCTGCCTTCATAGCTGGCTTTGGAGGATTTGATGAGAGATCTCAACTTTTTGTTGAGGCTAATACAGGAGTTTTTCTAGTCTCAAGGACTTCATCTATTTCTGCAGCAGTTTCTTCCTTCTGTTGTAGAGTTTATTACTGGCAGGCGACCACCAGATTGGCTTCCTTTTTTTGGAGGAGAGTGTCTTAGTTCTGTTGGGGTATGGCTAGTTCCATGCATTTATGTACATGCTCGTACAGTGCATTGGTGTATGATTTGGCAGTCATGCAACTGTTTTCCATTGGCATGGGTGCCGTGAAGTTAGCCACCTCTTTTTTTAGGAGCCCAAAATCAGCTTTGGAGAAGTTTTTCAAGGTGGTTACCTTTACAGAGGGTGTTGGCGAGATGTGAATTTCCATGGTGATTAGTTTATGGTCAGATCTGACCAGGGAGGGATTGACTATTAATGTAGAGCAGCGGTCACCCATGTTAGTAATAACCAGGTCAAGGATGTTGCTTCCTCTAGTGGGGGTCAGAATGAGCTGGTCCAGGGCATTGGAATTAATGAATTCCAGGAAGCATTGGGCCAGTGTATTGGTGCTTGAGTAGTTTTCCCATTTGATGGAGGGGTCATTGAAGTCTCCTAGTATGAGAGTATTGGGTTGGACCTTGATAGATTCCAGGGTGCTTAGGAATGTGGAGTGAGAGTCGAGGGACATGGTTGAGGACATATAGCAGGCTATGACCTGGATCGCCATCTTACCCAATGTTAGTTGTACCTGATGTATCTCAGATGCATTATGCTGGGCTACTAGTCTGGAGGTGTGCATATCCTTTATGAATATGGAGACACCACCACCTTTGGAGCTTTGGTCCATGTTTTAGGGCCAAAAGGTACGGATTGAAGCCTGGTAGCGCAGGGGTACTCTCTGCCTCTTTAAACCAGGTCTCCTTTACAGCACAAATGTCAGTGTTCTCCATTCTGAGGAGTGCTTTGAGTGAGTGCATCTTGAGATTTAGACTTTTAGCATTGAGCAGCATGACCCTCAGATTGCATTTATTCATAGCTCTTACTGTGGTAATTTGGTCTTTGGAGCTCCACCTAAAACAGGCACTATAGGGATGGCAAGAGCCTTAGCCAGTACCCAGAAACCCATGGATGACAGATACAGGCCATCTCTGTCAAAGCATTGAGGTCTGTCAGTCATGTCATCCAAAGCAGACAGATATTGGATCCCCTTAGAATGACACCAGAAACTTAGCCAGTTGCTGAAGTCAATCATTTTTTGTTTGTACTGCGGTATCATTCTGGGTGATGGTAGGATACTGCTCAGGGCTAGGGTCATACCTGCCTGGGCCACATAATCTGAGAGCAACACCATGTCTCTTTTCATGTAGTCCAGGGTGGTACATCGTAGGTCCTTCACACTCACATGGACAATGACAGTCAAACTTGTACTTGTAGTGGAGTGACCTGAGTGCATGTGTTATGTGTCAGATTCTGGCACCTGATAGACAGCTGACTGTTACCTTCTCCCTGTTCAACCTAGTGAGTGGGACATATGTGTGCCTCACTGTTGAGTCACCTATGATTAGTGTATTGGGCATGTTGTTTAGCCTTAGGGGCTTATGTTGAGGGGCACACTGTGGAGGTGAGTTATGTATCCTGTGGTTTGTGGTGTGTTGTGGTTGAGTGAGTTTCTGTCTTGGAGGTCTTTGCTGTTTGGGTAAATTTCTATTGAGAGCCTCCACAAAGGTGGATATGTGGTTTGTATTTTTATGTGAGAGCTGTGATGGTGGATGTTTTGGAGAGCTATGTGTTCCATGAGGTGTGGTGCAGTTGTTGACCTTCTCCTCTTAACCAGTTAGTCCAGTCTTGGCTGGAAAGTGCATAGTTTCCAATTTGGTGATATAAGTGCATCTCTCACAAGTCTGAGTGCTGGGAGGTAAGAGGAGAGGGTTGTCAATGTACATGAGACAGTTGATACACTGCCTCTGAATGCCCAAGTGCACCAGGTTAATGGGAGAAAGCTCAGGGAACTGCCCTTTAATCATGCCAGCTGGGGTGGTCGTAACTACTAAGTACTAAAGCTATTTCTGTGAAGAATGACTAGTGATGATGGCACTTAGGTGTGCTACAGTAATTGCTACAAAAATCTGTTGAAGTGCAAAGCGATTAAGCTATTTGAAGTGCAAGAGAGAGAGAGAAAGAACTAGCAAGATCTAAGGAAAAAACTGAAGAGCAGACTTTTTGGCACCAGTAATAGTTTTCCACAGCTCTGGATCTATATTAGGTGATTGCAACTTTAGGTAATCAAATACTTAAAGATTGACACTTAAACAACGAAAGCTGTAAATATTGAATGGCCACATCCACAAATTCTTTCATAGGGAAAGAATTTGCTTGGCCGTTATGGGGAATCTGCCCTTTTCTCCACTGTAGAGTGATCTTGAAGTTGGTATGTTTAGTTAGGGAGGTGTGGGGGGGGCACTAGATTAGGGTTTGAATTTTTTTTTCCTCCAGCCAAGCAAATTCTTTCTCTATGAAAGAATTTGCGTAAGTGGCCATTCAATGTTTACAACTTTCGCTGTTTAGGTGTTGAGCTTTAGGTATTTGATTACCTAAAGCTTCGACTTTGTAATATAGACCCTCAGCTTGGCACCACTGCGCAAAGCTTAAATAAGCGCAAACCCGTGCAAATGCAGGCTTTTAAACCAGAAAGCTGAAAGAGATGGAAAAACTGCCCAAATAGCCAATAGACTGCAATTTCTGGGCTAGAAACCACTCCTCTTGTGGTAGATAGGCTACCTAGTACTTACCACTCCCATTGATAAGCTAGAAGGCTTCCCTCCAACACAGAAAGGCTTGGGGGGACTCAGAAGCCTACAAACAGTCCTGCTTACAGCAAATCTGTATCTGGACTAGACTAGTTACAGGAAAGGCAGGAAACAAGCTTAGAACCATTTTTGTTTTACAGAAAAGCAGCTAAAACAGAAGTAAAAATGATTCAAATGCAATGCAAGCTATCACATTTGAGTGTGTAGCAATCTTAAAGCAAATACAGTTTAAATAAATGCAATTAAATTAAAAATGACTAAAAACAAGTGCAGAAAGCAGTAAATTAGGAAAAAATCAAAATGGAGGCATTTAGAGTATCTCTTTCTCCTTCCAGATGTTCTTGCAGTCTGCAGAGGGGTCACTTGAAAAACTAGCTTGAGTCTTTGGGGAGAAGAAATGTCACAAAAGGAAATATTGCCAGCCTAGCTCACTGGAATTTTGTAAATACTTTTATGTCATTTGTGAATATCAACACGATTCATATGCTTGTGTTACAAATGTATTAGGACTGTATGTTGTCTGTATATTAAACTGCTGGTGCAGAAGTGTGTGTGAAAATGGCTTGTACAGGACTGAGCTTAGAGGTGTGACCACAGTGTACCCTGCTGGATTAGAACAGAAATGTATATAAACTTTTGTAATTGTGTAAATGTATATGTTTTAACTGTGGGAAATAGCACACAGAAGGTTAACTTACAACTTCAGTAAACATAGTTGAAATTAAATTGTTTTATAACTGCACCATAAAAGTTAGTTTCAATGCTGCAAGGAGATAGAATGTCTAAAATTAGGGAGCCTTCTGCATTGTTTTGTAAGTGTTTTTATTGTTCTATGTCTTCCAGCAGTTGCAAACATCTGAAGGCTATGTATTTTCACAGGGGGATGCTAAATGTTAGCAGTTTCTAGCAATGGTTGTTGAACCTGTAAGGTGACAAAAAGTGATGTCATGCTGCAAGTAACCCAGCAGTAATATTTGATATTAATTTAAGAACTCTTTGAGAGAGTGATTGTGCATTTTGTATTCTGTCTTTGACCTGGAAACTTCCACTCACCACATCTGCACTTGCCTTGCTGTAAGTTAACTAGGGTACAGTAAATTCTATTAGCTATAGTCAGGAATATAGCTGAGCTTAATTTACAGTAGATGTTTTTTTTTTTTATTTTAGACTGTTTTGCAATATTGTTTTAAATATGTCCTGTGATTTTAAACTCTGACATTGCTATAATGATTTACTGAGTATTTTCTTGTTCTTTTATTTATTATTAAATATATTTAAACCTTTCAATTGTGGCTGGTCTGTCCAGACATATTTAAGCTCTGAGTGTACTTGCATATGTATTTGGTGACACTGTGGGCCACTCCTAATAACCTTGCTTTTGGTCAGACAACGATTTGGATTTATAGTAACATTACACAGTAAGAATGGACACTCTTTGCTAAGGGCCTTAAAGTAGCTAAGCAGTGGCTGGAACTACCTTATAGTCTGGGCAGAACGGGACATAGCTAGTAAACCTGTGCCAGCCTTTCCCAGGTGTGTGTGTGTGTGTGTGTGTGTGTGTGTGTGTGTGTGTGTGTGTGTGTGTGTGTGTGTGTGTGTGTGTATTCCAGCATTGTTCTTCACTATGCTTACCATATGTGCCTTTACACAATATTCATCTTTTTCCTTTTTCCCATCATAATTGCTACTGTTTGCTGTATTTCATTCATTACCACACATGATAGCTAAAGCTCACTTTTCAAAATACTCTATCAGCTTAGCAGACAATCAAGCCATAACACTGCTCTAAACCATCATGTGATATGTACCCAACCTCATCCTGTCCAAGACATGTCCACAGTAACTTATTCTGAGTCTGATATTAAATTTATACATAAACCTTTCAGCGTTTTTTTAAATTGACTTTGTCATTACCAGTTTTCTATTCTGTCCTGTCAGTATTTGATTAAATCTAGACAACCTATAATCATATTTAGTTTTATGTACTTCTGCATCCCACTTGCCTTTACAATGCCTCTGCTTTAACTGCAATATCACATTATCCCACCTGTAGCAGAACCAACAGAAGTTAAGAAAATCCAGTGTTTTTTAACACTATCCTTCTCAGTCATCTTTATAAGCATTTTATCTGATCAGTAAAGCACAGTAAGCATAACTACTAGAAATTTTCAATTCAGAATCAGTTCTTCCAAAATGCCATGGCCTACCATACTACTGTACGATCTCAAAAGAACTAAGTGGAGCCACTCAAAAAACAAACCCCCATGAAGTTAAATGCCATAACAAACTGCTAGTTAAATCCACAGACTACCATGTCTTCTGCCTCTGTACATTATAAAAGCAATATTTACTTCAAACAGAGGCAGTTTCATGATAACATAAGTTAATACCCTATAGTAAATTCAGCACTATGATTACACTCATAAATCAGAAAAAAAAACAGACCTCTAAAGCTCTTCCATAGGATGAAACCAAATGTAACAATGCTTTCAGAGATATGTAACAATTGTTACACACCCTAAGTGCTGGTATGGTCTGGTCCCACAGAAGGGATGTTTCTTCACTCTCAACTGTCCCTGAAGTACTTCCTTCATATTTTTGTTGTCACCGATGAGAATAGAAGAACTGCTATGGTTAATTCAGAAGCAAAATAGATAGGGGTTCACAAAGGATTCCCTGAGGGATGCTGTCTGCAACAGATGCAGGGACAGATATATATTTAATTTTATTTGGTTTGCTGTCTTAGTGGACATTAAGAAAGTGCAGCATGTCATACGGAACCAAAAATAGAGGGAGGCAGCCTACAACATGTTTTATAGTGATTTTTTGGTTACCGTACCAATTATAGTCCTTTTAAAACTCAGTGTTTGCACATTTGAAAGCAGGACTGCTTCATTTCTGTCTTTATCTGAAGCATTAAGAGTTCATGGCTTGCAGTGCTGAATGCCTTCATCATGCTGATAAAGTCAGCTCTAATGAGAAATTCCTTGTGTGTGTGTGTGTGTGTGTGTGTGTGTGTGTGTGTGTGTGTGTGTGTGTGTGTGTGTGTGTGATCATAGCTCATTGGTAGTTACTAGGCATGCAGTTCAGGAGACCATTGAGGAGCCTAGCCTAATTTCCCATCTGGCCTAGAGTACTATCTGGTTAAGTGACTTGCTCAAGGTCACATGGTAAGTAAATGAACACTGAGGGAATCAAACCTGTACTGCAGGAAGCAGATGGTTAAGAGTCTATAGTCTTTACAGTCTTAATCTTCTTTGCCAAGTGCTAGACATCACAGCTTGACCTAATCTGCTGGTCTTATCAACAGATTAGGTCAAGCTGTGACGGACATTGTACCCCTTGTGGAAACCATGTTATAGCTATGATTTTAAGGAGTGGTGTGTAAGAAAGAAAGTCAATTAGATGATGACTTTAAAATAATTCTTTCAGCTTGAACAAATACATCAATGACACATTTTTAATTAGACATATCCCATTGACATTGTAGCCCCCCTACTTTAAAGATGGTTGTCACCTGGGGCACCTCCTATAACTTGGGAGTGGTTATCAAGAACAAAAAAATCATTAAAATACATGGGAGATTGTTCCCATAGATGCTGCTGGGGTGAAATTTGATTGAAGAATTGTAGCAGGATCTAGAAACATAGATCCTAATGGTAGATAAAGACTACTTGACCCACCTAGTCTGTCCACTTTTCATCTTACTGATATACTACAGATCTTACTTAACCAGTGACTTCCACATTTTCTATAAGAATATATAAGCACTTATACATAAGAAGGTGTACAAAAGATGTAAAGGCCTTCTAAATGTTTAAGGCAAATTGTGGAATGTGGCAGCTTAAATTCAGCGCAGAAGATGAGCAGCAATACATTTGGAAGGAAATAACCTCAGAAAGGGTTATACAGCAAACAGGAAACAGTAACAATATCCAAAAACAGAAAGAGACTTGAGGGTAAACTTGTCAGGAAACCTATAGGTAAGCAGGCGGTATGAAAGGACAGCAACAAAGGTTCATGGGGCAATGGAATGCATAGGAAAAGGTATTAATAATAGAAAATAAAAAGCCGTTATCTCTCATTTTAAGCAGTTGGTGAGACCCATAAGATTATGATGTAGACTTCTGGGGTAATCGTATTCATAAGGATATACAGAATTTACAAGGAAAGAGCAACTCTAATGGTGCATTGATTTCACCACAGAAGATGTGACTCGAATAAATTACCATATACAGTTTTATACAAGGCAGATAGGATGAAATTATAGAAATCTATAAATACCTTAAGGGGAACCACATACACACAAATTCTTAATAGGTACCAAAAAAAAAAGGAAAAATAGAACAAGGAGATGATAAAAACAAATGGACATTTACAGATGTAAGGTGAGAAAATCAAGGGGGAAGCTAGAAAGGCATTTTTATCACAAAAGTGGTGATGATCTGTGACAAAATATATGATGTTAAGTTGTCTATCTCGCCTTCGTTCTTCCATGATGCCTAGCGATAGCTACCCAGATCTCGTTTGCCGCTTCAGCTGTGAGGTGTCGTTTTTCTGGCTCAGGCTTGTATAAAGTTTCTTTATAGAACCTTTTTACTAGAAATAGTCTTTTTCCTAGGGGTTATTGTTAACTTTTAGTCTTATATTTGTTGTGTTAGCTAAGTGTGTATTTGTAGCTCCCTTCCCTTCCTTGTAGAACTCGTTTAATCCAGAGAGTTCTCCCCCCCTCCTTATCCTTTCCTTGTCAGGTTAGCCATTTAGGTTAGAGGCTTTCCTTCTACCTTCTTTATAGGCTAGCCATTTTAGTTAGAGGCTTTCCTATCAAAAAAAAAAAAAACTTTAGCTTTAGTCTGTAGTATACTGTGTTTTTCTGTAGTGTTAGCTATTGTTGTATTTCTTGTTACAGGATGTCTAAAGATTCCAAAGTGTCTGGGTTTAAGAAGTGTGACTCATGCTGTCAGAAAATGTCTCTGACAGATGAGCACACTTCTTGCTTCTATTGTTTAGGCTCTGTGCACCTGCAGGACTCGTGTTCTATCTGCCATGCATTTAGTCCAAGAGTTCTGCAGGAGCGTAAGAATAAGCTTATTCTTAGGGGTCTTTTAAAGCCCCAGGATTCACCGGCCAAGACTCAGCCAGTGAAATCCCCTAAATCTACCAAGCCGTCAGCTCCAAGTTTGGAGCCGTCTTTGGTTTAGACTCTATCTGCTACTTCGGTTCCAGCTGGAACCGATAAGACTATCTCCTCGTCGGCTCCATCAGAAACTTTGGAGCCTTCATGGAGCTACAAGAGGCTGAGGTCCCCTTCTTTGGAAATGATACATTTGGCTCCTCGGTCTCCCCTGCTTTAGAGAGAGCGCAGTCACAGATCTTCTCACTCCTCGCGATCCTCTAGGCTGTTGGATCATGACATGGAGAGAGTGGTCAGTAGGTTGCTAAAGTCGCAGGCACTTGCCAAGATGTTGTCCAGCCCTCCTCAATAGGTGTCAGCTCTGTCCACTTCTATCTTTGTTCCTCCTCCGACTCCATTGAGCTCGGAGCCAGAGTTCATTGGGGTTCGAGTAATGGAACCATCAGCTCTGATAACTCTATCTCCTTCAGTTCCGTCGTCGGCTCCGATTCCCTCGATGGTGCCATCCTTCGAGGGACCTGGGCGCCGGAGCTCCCTCGTCAGCTCCGAGGGGGCAAGTGGCATCGGACCCTTGTCCAACCCCGTTCTCCCTCTCGGAGCTTCGGTGCAGGTGAGCTCGGCTCCTACATCGGCCTCGGAGCCGTCTCCCTCAGTGCAGAGAAGGATTCCGATTTCCTTGGAACTGGAGCCTTCTCTGCATCATGGCAGGGATGCCTTCAATGTCATGAGGAGTGTGCTGGCCACTGAGTCAGCTCCACTATCGGCCCCACTGGCTCCGTCCCCTGTAGTGCCTGTGCCAACCTCTGTTCCTCCTTCAGACCCCAAGCGTGGGGAACCGGCACTCCAGGGCACCCCATTTGGCATTTCCTCTTCTTCCAAGGCCTCCCCTGATCATTCAGAGGAGCCCCCTCATAAGAAGAAGTGCAAGAGGAAGCACATTGACTCCCCTGAGTCTGTCACTTCTGATACAGACCTAGATAATTTGGAAGGGTCCCCGAGATCCCCCTCTGAAGATGTTTCCTTTTTGGACATCCTAGAAATACTTAAGCAGAGGGGGAACTGGAATCCCTTAGCCCCTACCAAGGATGAGTCTGTATTCCTGGATGCGTTCAGTTCCCGACCTTCCACCTCCTGGGTTTCTCCGCCTTTCGATCCACTTATGTCAGTGGTGGCTCAAAAGGCTTGGTCAGCTCCGGATACAGTGGAACCAACTCCGAGGAGACCTGGCAAGTTCATCACAGCACCCCATGATAAGCAGTTCCTTACTAAAGGCGTTCCTGTTGATGCCATGGTGGTAGCAGTAGCCAGCAAAAAAGAGTTAGCAGAAACCTCTTCATCTGTCCATCCTCCTAACAAGGAGTCTAGGACCATGGACAGATATGGGAAGCGAATGTTTGCTTCAGCGACCTTTTCTATGAGGTCACTGAACTACTTATGCCATTTTACCCAGCTTCAGAGGGATCTCCTTAAAGAGCTTGGGGATACCCTCCAAGATCCATCAGCTGAGGGGGCTCAAGCTAAAGTGGCTTCCCAGCTGGCGACGCTTAATTCTGTATTCAACTCCTCTATGAGGCTCATTTAATATGCAGCCGATGGTGCGAGTAGAGCCACAGGTACGAGCGTGGCCCTTAGGAGGCATGCATGGATGCGGCTGTGTAATTTTGCGGACCCCTTTAGAGCATCATTCACCAACACCCCCTTTGATGGTTCCTTTCTTTTTGGACCACAGGTGAAAGACACTTTGACTAGGTGTGAGCAAGAAGGCAAGACTCTTTCTATCATGGGAGTCCATTTTTCCACTCCTTCCAGACCATACCCCAAGGATCAGAAGAGTGGTAAAATGTGGTTCCGAAAATCCCAGGGAGCCTCGCCGGATGCACGTAGTGATTTTTCCTCCAGGGGCAGAGGGGAAAACAACAACAACAGACACTGCCCTCATGGCAGAGGGGGTAAGCAGAGCCAGGGCAACAGAGAATCTTTCTCTGATAAGCCCTTTCAGCATCCCTGAAGAGTTGCCCGACTGCCCGCCTCTGGAGGCAGTCGGAGGAAGACTTTCACTGTACCCAAAAGCCTGGCAAAATTTAACGCAAGACAAATGGGTACAGTCCATTATATCCGGAGTTACAAAATTCCCCTTCTCTCATCCCCCCTTACCGTCAAGGCAATCACTTCCAGATGTTCCACCCAATTTGAGGGACCAAGCAGTCATAGAAGTTTCAAAACTGCTAGAAAAAAAGAGTCATCCAGGAAGTCCCGGCAGACCAACAGGGATCCAGAACTTACTCAAGGTTCTTTTTGGTACCAAAAAAGACAGGGGACTGGAGACCGATTCTGGATCTCAGCAGACTAAACAGGTCTGTTCAAAGAACAAAGTTTCGGATGGTCATGCTTTTTATTTATTTTTATTTATTTTTATTTTACATTTGTTGACCGGGCTAGTCTAGCTGGATATATTTCCATTTTCAGTAGAGGCCCAGAGAGAAAAGCTCCACAAAAAAATACAGTCCATTCTACCCTTTCTGGGTCAGGACAATTGGATGTGCTCCATAGATCTTCAGGATGTGTACTACCATATCAAAATGGACAGTCGCTCCAGGAGATTTCTTCGCTTCCGGCTGGGAGCCAGTCATTACCAGTTCAGAGCTCTGCCCTTTGGTCTCACCACAGCCCCCAGGGTGTTCACCAAGTGTATGGCAGTGGTCACGGCTCACCTGAGACGTCTAGGATTCCAGGTGTTTCCATATCTAGATGACTGGCTCCTCACTGCTACTACCAGGCATCAACTTATGCAAGCCAGGGACTATACAATCACAATCTGCTCTCAGCTAGGAATTACAATAAACTTTGAAAAATCTGCCTTGTTGCCCTGTCAATCTATCACCTATATAGGAGCAGACTTAGACACAAGGAACATGTCCGCAAAGCTACCGCCAGAAAGTGTGTCTACAATTCACCAGCAAGTACAAATTCTAATGCAGAGCAAAAGAATCCAAGTCAGGTTCGTCCTTCAAACTCTGGGTTCCATGGCAGCGGCAATTCTTCTAATCCCTCTGGCCCATTTTCACATGAGGATCCTTCAGTGGCTTCTGTTCACACAGTGGTCTTTCCAACAGCTGCCCATGTCTCACATGATCATGATTACAGAAGCATGCAAAAGGCACCTTTCCTGGTGGATGGTCTCCCACTAGTGACTCAGGGCAGACCCTTCATTCAGCCCCCTCTGGTTGCCACAGTGACCACAGATGCCTCCCTGATAGGGTGGGGGATTATCAGGGCAGGACAGGCCAAGGCACTTGGCAGCCTCACAAGTACCATCTGCATATAAACGTCCTAGAAATTAGAGCCGTGCTCCTAGCGTTGCAAGCTCTTCAGGACTCTCTCCCTTCTGGGACCATTGCAATTCAAACGGGCAACATGTCAGTGGTGTGGTACATCAACAAGCAGGGCAGAACCAGGTCCTACCCCCTATGTTGTGAAGCACTCAGATTCTGGCAGTGGATGATTTCCTCCCAACGATTTCTGATTGCGACGCACATCCCTGGGAGGGCCAACGTCATAGCAGACAGGCTCAGCAGAGCTATTCTCATGCCTCACGAGTAGTCTCTGAATCAGGTAGTTGCAGATCTTATCTTCCGCAAATGGGGACAGCCTTGCTGCGATCTTTTCGCCACCCCTTCAACAGCAAATGCAGCAGCTACTTCTCCCTTCTTCCGCTTCCAGGTCACTCACCCAGAGACGCTCTAGTCCATGATTGGCCTCAGGGACTTCTTTATGCCTTTCCCCCGTTTCCCCTGATTCCAAAACTCATACAGAAAGCAATATCATTCAGCTGCAAAATGATCCTCATTGCCCCCTACTGGCCTCAACAGATATGGTTTCCATTCCTGCACCATTACCTTCTCGATCAGCCCTGGACTCTGGATCCTATTCCAGACCTACTGATTCATCAATCAGGCGGGCTTCATCAACCCTCCAAACACTCCAGCTCACAGCTTGGTTGCTCCACTTCCAACCTTAGCCAGGCTTCCCACCATTTCCCCGGCCGTACGTGAGATTATTATCTCCTCTCACAAGCCCACAACTAGAAAAGCTTATGATAGCAAATGGAAACGTTTTTCTTGTTAGGCAGAGGCTAGGAACGTAGATCCCTTTTCAGCCCCAGTCCACGAAATTTTGGAATTCTTAGCAAAACATTTTCATTCTGGGTCCGCTTCTGCTACAATCAGGGTTCAATTGGCGGCCATTTCTAACTTTCATGTTGAGTTGTCTAATTCAAACATTATGTCTCATAAGCTCTGTAAAGCCTTTTTAATAGAGACTACTCTCCTTAGACCTCCAGTGAGAGATCCCCCTCCTCCTTGGGACCTTAATTTGGTACTAACCTCCTTAATTCTGCCCCCTTATGAGCCAGCAGCGTCCTGCTCCATTAAGTTTCTATCTTGGAAAACACTCTTTCTGGTAGCTATTACTTCAGCCAGGCGTGTCTCTGAACTTCAGGCACTATGTGTTCGTCCTCCATACTTGGTTTTTCATAAGGACAGGGTCACTCTGAGGACTAATCCTTCATTTCTTCTGAAAGTCTGCTCAGAAAATAATTTAAACCAATCTATAGACCTTCCTGTGTTTTTCCTTAACCACACCAACAAGGCAGAGTAGAAATTACACCAATTGGACGTTCATAAACAATTGCATTTTTACTTGCACAGGACTAAGGAAATAAAGAAGTCGGACCAGCTATTCCTTTCTTATGCTTTAGGCAAACAAGATCTCCCAGTTGCCAATGTGACCTTATCCAGGTGGTTGTCTCACATTATTACTTTCATCTATAAATTGAGAAACAAAGAGTTGCCTATCAACCGAAAGGTCATTCTACTAGGACCTTGGCCACCTCTGTAGCCTTCCAATCTAGGCTGCCCATGGATACTATCTGTGCAGCTGCTACGTGGGCAAATCATCATACCTTTATTTCTCATTACAAGCTAGATATGATCTCCAGGAGCAGAGCTGACTTTGGTTCCACTGTTCTGAAGAGTCTGTTCCAATGAGCCACCCAGGATTGTAGGTGCTAAGGACGCTGTCCCAACCAGCAAGAACGAAGGCGAGATAGACAACCTAACACAAAGAAGTTATGTACCTACCATAACGTTCCATGTTAGTTGTCTTCATCTCGCCTTCTTTCTTGCGTCCCACCCTCCGTCCCCCTGTCCTGTTGGATCGAGAGGAGTTCTGGTTTCACTGGCTGAGTGTACTCTGGTTTGTTTCCTCTACTGACTTAGAGAGTGTGACAGGTATGCTCAACCTGTTTGTTTGGACAGGTTGATTTTCTGGCTATGTCTGGGGTTAGCTATTTCAAACAAGATCTGGGTAGCTATCGCTAGGCATCATGGGATAAGGGGTAGCCTCGAGTCAGTAAACAGCTCTCGAGCTATAGAAGATGGCTGAGTCGGAGCCAAGGATCGGCTCCGATCCCAACCAGCAAGAAAGAAGGTGAGATGAAGACAACTAGCATGGAACGTTATGGTAGGTACATAACTTCTTTTTACTCTTATTAGGTGGTGGTGAAAAATTGATAGCTAACTTCATTCTTATTTATATGGTAAGAAAATAAAAAGACTAAGTGATCCAAGTTGTTCTTATTTTCCATAAAAATATGTATAATTCTGTATGTATTTGTACATACGGGATATATTGGCTCCATTTAACTATAGGTAAAATACCTTTCCACATCATCGCTAGTTATATGTCCCCCATCATAAACCAGAAGAAGCACACCGCCTACCTGGACTTGCTAGAGTCACTCAGTATACACCCAAACACCTTTGTCATGGGAGATTTCAATTATTCTTCCATTGATTGGGCATCTCACATGGGTACTAACACAATTGCTATGAGGTTTCTTGTCTTTGTCAGTTCAAATGCCCTGGAACAGTTGGTCTGCACCCCCACTAAGAGCTCAAATGTCCTGGATGTAGTGCTCACCAACATGGGGGGTGGGGCAGTGCACTGCTCCCTGTATGTTGCCCTCTCTGGTAAGGTCAGACCATAAATCTGTCTTGTTTGAACTGAAGAGCAAACTTGACACCCCCACAGAAGTAAAAAAAAAAAAAAAAAAAAAAAAACAACTGAAAAATTTCTCCAAAGCAAACTATTGCTTACTAAGTGATGGGATAAAAAGTTTCAATGCCCCTGGCAATATAGCCAACAATTACTCCAATGAAGAGGAAAACAGAAATGCGACTTGCAAACAACAACAAATGCATTGACTCAGCTGCACCTAACAGGAACAAAACTAGGTCTTCCCATAAAAACAAGCCACCCTGGTGGACTGTAAGTATAAATAGGTTATACAGTGAAAGAAAGAAAGAAGCTGATATCCAAGAAGAAGAGAGAGCATACTCAACAGAGGAGGAATACCCTCCACAGCTTGAACAAGCAAATCAGATATCTTGCTAAGTCCTCTAAGTCTAGTTATGAGACTAAATTAACATCCTTAGCTAAAGACATTCACAAGGCATTCTTTAGCTTCATCCGAAACCTAAAAGGAAATGCCCATTTGTGTGCCAAACTTATAATGAACAGTACCATGCAAACTGAACCTGAGGATATCGGCATCCTGCTAGCTGACAGATTTGGCAATAACTTCAACTCCCTGTCCCCATCAGACATACCCCAAAGCATTTCTGATTACCAGTCCTCTACCAAGTATTTCCAAAGAACAGGTCATACAAGCACTCTCCAAGGCCAAAAACATGACTTCCATGGAACTAGATGGCATCCCAGGCTGCTTACTAAACAATCTAAAACATGACCTAGCAGAATCACTCAGCACTCACTTTAACTTCAGCCTGAGAACTGACTTTGTCCTGGCACAGTGGAGAACAGCAACAGTGATCCCCTTACACAAAGGGGGTACATCAACTGACCCTGGCAACTATTGACCCATAAATCCGACCAACCTTATCTGCAAGACCATGGAAAGAATCATCATAGACCTTATCCACAAGGACATAGGTGACCTTCAAACTCTTGATCTGACCCAGTTCGGTATTGTCAAGGGTATCTCTTGCTTATTAAACCTGGTGGACTTTTTTGAGAATGTCACCAAAGCCCTGGATGAGGGCAAAACAGTACATACCAATGGTCTTGATTTAGCCAAGGCCTTTGACACAATCCCCCATTCAAGTATCATAGAGAAACTCTGCCAGGTGGGGACTAACCCATACATTACTAGATGGTTAGACAACTGACTCACAGACAGATCGCACATTGTCAAAGTTGGGGAGTCCACCTCCACCAGTAGACCAGTGGGGTACCACAAGGATCTGTACTGGGCCCTCTACTGTGTAGAATCTATCTGAAGTCCAGGCGAATGTAGAAGGCATGTGGCTTACCAAGTTTGCAGATAACTGTAAACTGGGCGCAATCATAAGAGTCCTCCAGTGATATTAACATATTACAGAAAGGTGTGACACAGACAAATGATTGATGGCAAACTCATGGCTAAAACTTTATGCAAATAAATGCCTCATTATCCACTTTGGAAAAGAAGTGGTCCCTGCTAATTATGATATAGATAACATCACTCTTAAGCTCAAACTCAGTGGTATGTAATGCAGGAACACAGATTGATAGCAACCCAAACTTTGATCACCGTGTGTCAGTAATGGTAAGAAAAGCATTCTGCATTGCACATTTCATAAATAAGGGCATCGCATCTGAGACCAGGGAGTATTCAACCCTTATAAGACCACTAATTGAGTATAATGCTCCTTTCTGTATGTATCTCACTAGACACCTGCAGTAACTGGAAAGACCACAGAGGTTTCTAAACAAGAGAATCCAGGGCCTCGAAAACATGATATGCATAGAAAGAGTGAAAGCCCTGTCACTGTACTCTGCATCATACAGGCTGCTGAGAGGTGACCCTATGCCTGATCTACAGAGCAGTCTCAGACAATGCCCTAATGGAAATGCTGCACATCTGCAAATCAAATGGAACAAGAATAATTTACTCCAGAGATCTCAAGTTAGCCTGTGACATTAACAGAATACTCTGGACAGACAGATATATCTCCCAGAGACTGTCACTCCTCTGGAATAAGCTCTCACTCCATGTGAAGCAGAGCTCCTCAATGACCCTATTCAAGTGCAATCTTGACAGTTGGATAGATGACAATAAATTCACCCCAGGGGTGGGTCTGATCGCAGAATCACTCTGTTAAGAATGACACTGAACTGTGGTTAAGAGGGGTACTTGGGTTTTTTACACATCTAGGCTTGTAAAGGCCCTAGTGCCATGAGCCTAGTAACCTCCTCCTGTGAACCTATTAATAACATTCCACTGATGCCCTTCTGGGATTATTCTTAACTGTCTTATGATTGGCATAAGCAAAAGTGAGATGCAAGAGCACACTCCTCTCAAGAAAGTACAGTGGTATTTAGTGCTTTTAAAATAATTTGCACATATAAAAAACAATACCTGCATATATTTATTTCTTTATAGCTTAAAAAATATGTTATTTCAAATGCAAAACCATTCATTTTCTAATAAGTTTGAAGTCAAGCATATAGTTAAACTTATACTGTCTAGATATCAGCTTCTATTTTAACATTATTCATATTTCTTTGCTTAAACTACTCTTTCATTCATTCTTTAATTATCTGCTTTATCAATTCAAAGTCATGGGGGTGCCAGCGCCTATTCTAACCTTCAGTGGGCATAAAGTAGAGAAAATAGTCTCAAACAGAATATCCGTAAGGTACACGTGGACACATATTTATGGTGTACACACCTCCAGTAAATGTTGGGGCTGAGCAATTCACCTATACCATATTTTCAGGTTAATGGAGAAAAGAGGTGTACCTGTGAAAAGCCCCACTGAAGAGCAGGAGGACATATGACCTCCACACAGAAGGCACCTCACCATGAACTGAACTAGATAACCAAGTACTGTGAAACATCAACACTAACTACTGCACCACTGAGCGAGTATTATTACCCACATATGAAAAATTATTGTCATGTGCTATTTAGTATTTACAGCAGTGGTGGCTGGTGACTTCAAATTAAAGGGGGCCTGCAGGAGACAGCTGAATGGGTGGGGGCCAATGGGAAGGGGTGTGGTCAACTAGAAAGGAGTGGAGCTATGCTCAAAACCACAACAACTGGAACTTTACTTAAATACGCTGCCCTGGGTGCCAAACCGTCATTACGAGAGTCCAATCAAGACAAAATCAAGTGTAGTAGAAAAAAATATTTCAATGCATTGGCTACGTGACAGCTTACTTAATATCTAGATGGGAACACAAAGGTTGTGAGGCATGAAAAAATTAATTACTTTTTAAATACATTACTGGAATACCAGTCAAAATCAAGTATAAAAAAACAAGCTTCTCCTTGCACTGCAGTTCTAATTATAATTTATATTCAGCTTTCTAAAAGTACCAAGTAACATGCTGAAAGTAACAATCTATGTGATGCCCCCACTTGTAAAAATGTTTCTTATCCAAAAAAGACCCGCTGACCGACAATAACTATCTACTTGTTTCATGGGGAAAACATGATCAAAGTAAAAAATGAACAGCAAACAAGAAACAAGCTCAAGATAAATTGCTTAAAGGATTACTGCACAGGTTATGGACCACGCATGATAGATTGGCATTCTGTTTAGTTTATGGGTAAAGCCTGCCAAGATGACTGCAAATCTCCAGCAAATGTAATGAGCTTCTGAAAATACTGTAATCCTGTCCTTCATTACAAATACTGTCATATGCATTTCAATACCTAAGGCTTGTACGTTATCTAGTTATGTAAATGTTCTCTGCATGGCAACAACAAAAAGGCTTTCAGTGTTGGTGATTATTTAACAGTATGCTTATTAAAGGTTACTTGCATCTTACAATCTCAGACAAGCTTATCTGATGGTCATTAAAGCATTGCAACTTAAACACAGAGCAACAGGGCACTGCAACAACATGCATTTTCTGAATAATAAGAAGCATAAATCATCAGTATAAAATTATGACAGAAAACCAGAGCATTCTGCAAAATCAAGGACAGATGAAAAGCCACTGTCGTACTTGTATCTACCTTGGCTGGGGGAATACTTTGCACACTGCATAACTGCTCCTTACCTTGCTTGGACACATCCAGAGTCACTACATGGGGGAGTGTGGTGCAACAAGTATGTCACAATTTGAAATGTCTCTGGCTGATGGTGATGGCTCTGACACTCATACCTCTCAACCTTGGAGCAAGACGTCTGGACAAAGCCATGCATAGAAGTGGGACAAAGGACAAAAATTAAGGACAATTTTTAAATATCACTCATAAACTTAGAAAGATAATATAATAGTAGTAGGTCTTGCATTAGTATAAACTTTCTGAAAGGTATGAAGTCTGAAACTCAAATGTCTGTCATTATTTTCTAACGTCAATCTCTAATGATTTGCCCCTAATTTGCCAGAAAACCACAATTTTATGAAAAATGGACCAAACGTGATGCAAAAATATAAAATTGCCACACAATACAGCTGGGAACCTGTCAAAAAAGGGACACTTTTTTAATAATAATACTGTTAACTTGAGCAGCTGACAAAATAAGGGAATCTACATGCATTTCTGAAATAAAAGTAATCTATAACTCTGATGATTACAGTTATTTATAATTGTAAACCCTCCATGTTTTCTTCCAAAATTGCTATTTTGTGGGGGGATTATTAGGGGGAGAGCAACATTTTGAGCCAAAATTGGGGACAGTTGAGAGGTTTGGATATTCCTAATTCTATAAAGCTATTTATTTGCATGGACCGCTCAACCTCTTAATGCAGGAAATCTGGACAAGGCCAAATATATTGGGGGAACATACAAACAGTCTAAAAAACTGCTCTTGTATAAACTTAAGACAGTTGATAGAATAACAGGTCTTGCTTTAGCATGCATTTTTCTGAAGGTTATGAAGTCTGAAACTCAATGTCTGTCATTATTTAGTGACTTCATTCCTAAATGATTTGCCAGAAAACCACACATTTTATGAGGAACAAACCAACAATAAGAAGCAAAAATCTATTCATTCTGCAAAATTCTGGAAAGTTGAGAGGTATAGTTCAGCCAGGGCTGTCTGAGTTTGCTTCCCATCCCCCCCTCACAAAATCATGGTCGAATGGAGCATCCCCCCTGCAGCCATTCCAATGTCCCATTCCTTGGTTATTTCACCCCATTTACCATAAACACTGTAATGTGCATACTGCTTTACTTCTGCGATGATTTGGATTTCATTTGAAAGTTTTATTTTGCATTTTACAGCACAAACACTAATAGACATCTGGTAAACAAAGCAATACAGTCTCACAGTGAAAATAGACTTAGCATTAACACTTCTCTGCCCTTGAAACTCACATTCATTGAAACAGCATTGAAACCCACATTCAAAGAAAATACATTTTGCCTGTGGCAGATAACAACTTTTGGCTGTTTTCAAATCATAGGCCCCTTGCACACGAAACATACATGTGCACTTTGATAGACCTTCCTGACTGTATTAAATTATATTCCTTGTACAATACAGTACAGTTGTTAGAAGGCATTTTAAATGTATTGTTTTGAACATTTTTCCAGTAAACAGTGAAACAAAATGCACGCACCAATAATGACAAAACTGCCCAATTCAGAACATTTCCATCATAAAAGTGTACTCAAACGTCTACAGTCCACCAGTATCAGTAAATATGCACAATCTCTGAAGAAGTAAAAGTCATCTAAATAATTCCACATTAAAGAGATCTGTAACTAATTAAGAGGTTGCTGCTAGCAAACAACTTTATATTTCATTGTTTCATCTACAAATAAAGTGCCTGCTGTCCTTGAGGAATAAATTGCCTGTATTACATTAAAAAAATGATAAGCTAGTAATACTGCAATAGGGAATGGATGGCAAACTGACAACAGGTTCATAGTTACTAGGTATCTTCGCCAAAAAGGACTGCAGCATCCACCCCCTTTACAACACAGTACAGTATCAGCAATGCATCTCCCTACTGTGGGAGTAGAACCCACAGCCTTCTGCATCAAAATCAAGTACACTACTGGTTGTCTTATTAACAATGCAAACAGACACAGCAAAAGCAGCACTAAACTTCTGTTCCCCAGCAGCTCTCAGCTCCTTGTAAAATCTACTCAACACTCAACTGTATCTCTGAACTTTGCAGTACAAGAAATCTGTTTTGTGAAAGAGAGGAAGACTGAAACTTAAATGGCTACCGTTTAGTGAATTCAGTTCTCACCATAGCTGTCAACCTCTTAGCACAAAACACTTGAACAAAACCAATAATGGGGGAATACAGCCCCCAAACATATTCAGTGAATTCAGTTCTCACCATAGCTCTCAAACTCTTAGCAAAAATCACCTGGGCAAAGCCAGTAATGGGGGAATACAGCCACCAAACATATTCAGTGAATTCAGTTCCATAGCTCTCAACCTTAGCACAAAAAACCTGGACAAAGCCAATAATGGGGGAATACATTCCCAAAAATAGGGACAAATTTCAAATATCCATCTTATAAACTTAGAAAATTGCTAGAATAAAAGGTTTTGTGTTATCATGTACTTTCTGAAGAATATGAAGTCTGAAATTCAAATGCCTGTCATTTTTATTTATTTAACATTTGTTAACCAGGAAAGTCTTACTTGCAACAAGAGCCAATTTTCAGCAGAGGCCCAGGGAGAAACAGTCCAGGCACTGAATATAGCTTTTTCTACCTAAAACAAAACAAAGCACACTAATACCAATTCCGGATGGAAAAACGACCACATGAAGTCCGAAAGAGAAGATAACTCACTTGATTAATAATCAAGTGAGTTATCTTTGGACTTCATTGTTTGGCCATTTTTCATTCCGGAATCGATATTAGTGTGCTTCATTTTGTTTCAGGTTACCATTTGTTATCTACAGCAGCAGGTGTATAACAGTTGCAGCTTGCAGCAAAAAAAAAAAAAAAAGGGTATAGAGCCGATTCCAGCAGACCAGCACCCACCTCAGTATGTATCTCGTCTTCCTCTCTGCTCTCTCTCACTGCAGTCAGTGCAAGCCCTTAGCCACCCAAGACAAAAAAAAAAAACTTTGACCAAGCAGTAAAGCACCACCAACGACAATGCCACTGAACCCAATGGTCCCAACCTCTTGAGCAAGACAAGTACAGTACTACTGTGCTAGTGCTACTGATTGTTTCTCGCTCTCTTTTTTGAGAAGCCATCCACGTCACGTACGTGCCTGCGGATGTGGCAGTCCGAACCCCCTTCTAATTTATGTTGCGGTTAAACTGCTTAGACTTCTGGGCAGCACACTGATGCTTTTTCTTTTATCTGGACTGCCTTTTACAGCAGTCAGATACTAGATGCTGCTATGTTGTTAAAAAAAAAAAAACGGAACTCGGCGAACATGCGCAGTTTATTTATGTTGCGGTTAAACCACTTAGACTTCTGGGCTTTTTATTTTATCTGGACTGCCTTTTACAGCAGTCAGATACTAGATGCTGCTATGTTGTTAATAAAAAAAAAAACGGAACTCGGCGAGCATGCGCAGTTCGAGTTCCAGGACTTTGCGGACTTGTCATACTGTGTTGTGTAGGTTAGAAAAATATTTTTTATAGCAATATTGGCAAATGAAATGTAAATGTCAGCTATACTTTCTTTCTTCTTTTTCCTGGGAGGGCTGCAGTCCCGCAGTCCGATAGCACGAGCTGCTCCTGATTTATAGTAAACAATATACTATGAAGTAAAATAAATCACACCAACTGGGAATAAACTTAATATCAACAAATGAAGTTTCTGTTGCCTCAGCAACCTAGCTCTTCCAGGAGGATTAATTAAAGACCAATTAGCACTGTACCAGTAGCTGATAGTCATAACTACATCTCAGTTTAATACACATTCCTCCATGTAGTTCTGCTTGGGATATAGACTGATCTCATTTATATTAACTCATTACGTCCAAGTGACACCTCCAGGTGCATCTGCAGTTACCTCCTACTGATGCTCCCAAGCGTCAACTATTGCTTGTTCATATTTACATTAATAATTTCAAAACCATGCTATATACAAGATATCAGAAGATTTTATCTTGAAGCATACATGATAGCAGATTCAATTGTATTGATATTTGACCTCTGTCAGTGATTATTGGTTAGAACTGTAAGGTGATAACTTCATTTTTTAAAGGATCAAGCCACACCCACTGGGAGTTAAAGGTACACACTCAAAAGAGCTGTACTGGAAGGAATGAGTTAAGTTTTCAAATCCAGGTACTGTAGGGAAGATTGTGCAAAAGTACAGACTGCTATAGAATCACAAAAATCACATCTTTTCATTTTTTTCTGTGGGGGCACTCCCATTCAGAACAAGATCTCCAGCATCCTTGGATAAATGTAATCACAGCTAAGGTTACCAAATCTCAGAGGAAGGAATACAATGGCCTAGTAGAAACAGCAACTCACAGTCAGCTGTGGTTAGGAATTTTACAGCTGGTCTTCATTCATGAAACTGTATGATTCTCTTCTCATTCATTCTAATTGGCATATATTGTTTATTGCTGTTTATTCATTTAATCTAGTCTGAATCTTTTGGATCTTGAGGACTTTAGGACACAAGGCCTGTTTGCCAACAAGTGCTTATTTAAGTGCTTTAAAATTCATACCCATTACTTCAGCAATAATATCTATCCAGCTTAGTGACTGTCACCTCTTTTTTCTTATGTCTGCAACCTTTATCAGCATAATTTTCTTCTCTAGTGAATCCTGTCTTCATATTATTTAGCCAAAGTATTTGAGTTTTTGATTTATTACCAGACCTTCTAGTAAATAGTCTTTATTTAATTCCTTAAGAGTTGACTGTTTTGATCTTGCAGTCCCCAGGAATTTCAGAAGCATCCCCCACATCACATTCAAAAGCATTGATTTTCTATAGCACGTTTGCTTATAGTCTAGGCCTCATAGCAGTATGCTATAATTGGAAAAGCCATAGGCTTGACTATATGGACCTTTGTTGACAATGCCGTGTTTTTGTTCTTTAATATGATATCCAGTTTAGCCATAGCTTTCTTCCCAGGAAGCAATTTTTTTTTAATTTTATGGTTGCTGTCACTATCTACAGAGACTATGAGCCCAGAAAAATAAAACCTGTCACCACCTCTGCCTCTTCCTGTTGTGTCAGGAAAGACTTGACATGCATTAATGAGATGCTCTTTTTTTTATCTTGAGCAGCAAAATACTTTTTGTTTTCATCTTTATCAGCAGACTTTTCAATTCCTTGCTTTCAGCCACTGGATTGGTATTATTTGCATATCTGAGGCTGTTAAATCTTCTCCTGATAATGTTGATCCTAGCATCTGAGTCATCTGACTCAACATTTCACACAATATATTCAACATATAAATGAATTAAGTAAAGTGACACTGTACAGTCTTTTCCTAGTCTTTAACCAATCAGTTATTCCACATGTGGTTCTAACAGTTGCTTCTTGGTAACATAAATCCCTTATAAGGCACTTAAGGTGATCTCATCACCATCTCTCTAAGAACTTGCCACAGTTTGCTATGGTTCACATAATTAAATGTTTTAGAATAGATGATAATGCAATAGTAAATATTTATTTTGGAATTCCCAAACATTCTCTATTAGTGTGTTGGCAGTTTGATTTCTTACACCTCTGTCCTTTACTTCTTCTAAAACCAACTCATATAACTGATAGTTTCCAGTGTATATACTGCTGGAGTCTAGCTTGTAGGATCGTAAGTTTTCTCTTGCTATTATATGAAACAATTGCAATTATTTGATAATTTGAGCAGTATTTGGCATTGTTCTTTTCGGGACTGGAATATAAATTGATCCTTTCAGATACCAAGGTTAATGTTGTGTTTTTCAAATTTGCTGCCAAAACACAATAACAATATCATATCACAAGATTTTAAAGAATTCAGTTGAAATTCCATCACTTCCTGCAATCCTGTTGTTAACAAACCTTTCTAGGTCCTATTTGAATTGAAGAACATGACATTGTATGTATCATTTTTTAAAGAGATCTTTTAGCTTTCCTATTCTGTTATCTTTGTCCACTTTTTTGCTATATTCATTAAACAGTACATCCATATCTCTGGAATTCTGCATTAAATGTGACATATTTTCACTTTCTCCATTGTCCTTTGCTCTTTATCTTACCTCAGCCAATTCCAAAGCTTCCACAGACATACATTTTGCCTTATTGGTCATCTTTCCGTTTAGAATATTTTTGTTGCTGCCTCTTGAACAGCATCACAAATTTCTATCCATAGTTCTTCAAGCACTGTATCCACCACGTGTATTCACTTACATCTGTTCTTCAGTCCTCTGTGTATTCATATAGAATATTTTTGAGCTTCTGCCTAATTGGCCTGGAGGCTTTTTCTGTTTCATTTTTTTATTCTAAACTTTGTAATAATAAATGGGTGGTCTGAGCCACAGTCAGCTCCAGGTGTTGTTTTTGCTGTCTGTATAAAGTTCTACCATCTTTGAGTGCAAAGTACATAGTCTGATCTAGTATTGACCATCTGATAATAAATATCAGTGTGTAAAAGCATCTCTTAATCTGTTGAAAATGAGCATTTGCTATGATCAGTTTAACTGTGACTTTATTATTTAGTGAGTTTTCTTAACTTTTCTATTTGTAGCATATTTTAGATTGTATTACAGTAATCGGTGCTTTGTTAAAAATCACCTTAATGTAATAAAGTTGAAACTGAATTTAACATGCATGGCACAGTGATGCAGCAGTTAACATTGTGGTATCACAGCAAGAGGTTCTCCAGTTCAATTCTTGGCTGGGTTGCCTTCTTTGCGGAGTCTGCATGTCCTCCCTGCATTTGTGTGGGTTTCCTCCGGGTGTTCCAGTTTCCCCCCATGTTACAAATTACACGTGCCTGGAGCATTTCTCCCCAGGCCTCCACTGCAAATTGACTCATTCCAAGATGAACTTTCCTGGTAAACAAATATTAAATAAAATAAATAAATAAATAAGTAAATAACATCCTTTTCAAGAAAATATAACAATGGGCTGTGATCAGAGACCTATTCATAATCATTTGGAATAAATGGTGGGAGGCTAGCTACCAGTATGAGATACTTATTTTAAATATGTTTCTGTGGAAACAAGAGACATGTAAGATGTGTAAGATCTTTTGAAGAAGTTAGTGAATTGTGGTGCACTTCACACCAGCATGGGCAAGATGGCTGACTACTAACAGCACTTGTAAGCTGCTGAACATCATAATTACTATTCTGACAGGAATATTTCATCAGTCTTCACATCAAACAATAAGTTTTGCAGATAATGCCAAAAAATGTTTTGTGCTTTTCAAAACAGTCCCATTAGCATTCAGAGCAGGTCTTTGTGTCTTTTCAACATAAATGGTTAATGACTCAGTTATCCACCCTGATTCTGAAACAGTTAATGGTAGAATAACTAACCTTTTATGTACTTTTGACAATTTATAAATCATATTGGTTACTGAGTTTTACCTATGAAAATAGTTAAGTAATTCCATTGATTTTAAATTACTAGCTTGTTAATCATATAAATTAACTTTAAACTTAGTTATTGGGGAACAGTGCTATTAACCATTAACCAACTATAACATATTTATGTAAATAAATATTTATTTTGTTTTCTTAGCACAGTTAGCCATGACCATAATATCTATGCCACCCTTTTGCCCACCTGTTTAATTTCAGTAAAGTTATTGTCCTTCAAATTATTTAAAGCTCTAAATTCGTTCTCAGTCAAACTATAATACATACATTTCCTTTGTCCATTCTTATAATATGGCTATAAAAATTGCATTAACAAACTTCTTCAAAATCCTCTGTTAATGGGTGACTGGTGGAGTGAAATCTACTTGATCTTTTAAAAGGAAATATATCACTATTATCATTCCTGACATGAAACCAAACTTGCAGGTTTCAATTAAGTGTAAGTATTAGAACATTTGTAATGGCATTCACTGCATTTCCTTCTAAAGAGGAAATACATGTAAGTCCTTTATTCAGGAGGCTTAGTTGTCTTCATTTAAGCTAAAGAATGAAAGAAAGATTAAACACTAGTCCTTCATTTATGTTCTGGGTGTTATACCTCTTGCGACAAGTCAGTCTGCTGCATGGCATTTGGACTTCCTTCTAGACCTTTTCTTCTTCATCTTCCTCTGTTCTGTGAATGAAACTCCCTCTGCATTCCTGATGTCAGTAATCTCACATGCTTCAGTACTACAGTCTAGATTATTAATATTAACCATATGAATTTTACTGATATATTTTTTACAATTGAAATTTTTAATAATGGAGTATATAGACTGTTTTCAATTTGTATCACATAACCAGGGAATGTAAGTGTTAATGAGCTATGGCAGTTTTTTGAAACCTGATGAAATGCTTTTGTGAAGTAAAAGTGCTTGTTTGTCTAGAGTACCTTTTGTATTTTCAGACTCATACTTTGGTTTTACTTGCCTAATAAAATATTAGCTTTTGTAAAGTATTATATAAAGTTTAATAAAAAAAACTAATGATTCTCTACTGCTACTATGTTACAAACAGTGATTATGACATTTAAATACTCTGTAGGAAAATACAGGCTCATACCACTTAAGCATTATGGCTTATGATATCCTATATAATGTATTTATAATACATTATAGCCTCTAAAAAGCAGGTAACATCGATGTAATGAATGATGTCTCACTATTGATATTTCATGAGAACGTTGAACATAGTCTTATAATATTATTAAAAGCTTCATCTATATTAGTTAATGCACATTTAATTGTTCATTTTAAATCAAAATACAAGAAATTCACTGAGAAGTTTGATAGTGACATTTTTTAATTTTCACTTATGGAGATGAAACTTAATCCCAAATCTGATAATTAAAGTATAATAGGGCCATGAACAATGGTCTAGACTTAATGGATTTTGCTAGGCTCTGGTTGAAAGGGAGTAAGTTATGATGTTAGCTTGCATTGTTTGTTCATTTTATCAGCTTCATAAATATCTAATTGTTTATCTAGTCAGACTATACAAACAGAAGATATGAAGTTAACTGTAATCTGCACTATTTATAAAGTTCACTGTAGCAGCAAAGTAGATTATAAAACACCTGAGAAGTTGAAGTTGTTGATTTTAACTTTGTGTGTAATTTGCTTGCTAAAGTTCTTACTTTTAATTGTTATGTGTGCCAAAGGATGAAAATATATTTGTGCTTTTTATATCTTTAGACATCATTAAAGCTTCTGTTTAGGTTTTGGCTTATCCAGTTGAGATACGTTTCATAACTAACAGTCATTATGAGTTGTAAAAGTCAGAATGGCACTTTAAAAGATTGAGTGATAAAAACAAATACATTTTTTGTGGTGGAAGTGTTGTATCTGTGAATGATTGGTTTTGGTAATTTAAATAGTATATACTTCAGTGTAAGATGCTCATTGTTATTTTGCTAAGAAATATTTGTCTTAGAAAGGAAGGAATCTTTAGTTTAATAAAAATATTAAGGCATTATAATATAATAGATACATAAGTTTGGAATGGAATAAAGTTAATACAAATATAAAATATGACATCCAATAAAACCAATTGTAAATATCTTAAATTATATACTAAAGCTTAGAGAAATTTCAATAAACGTCAGTGGTTTAAACATTGGCAATAAGAGAAAATCTTGATGAAATTATCCAAGTTCAACTGGCACAGAAAGCATATTTTACAATAAAATGTTTAATAAAAAGGTATAAAATTTATAAGCAACAGTGACTATGAAGTTATTATTTCAGCACTGTTTACAGAGTAAAAGAGTAGCAATAATTTTATGGACAAAAGCATCAGTTATTCACCAATGTTTATTAATAAAATAACTGACAGCAATGGTATATATTCAGTAGTAAATACTGAAATTCAAAATAATTTACATACATTATCAAATGTATTCTGTGTGCCTAGTATTAGAGCTAAGGTGGTAATGAAGTATCTAGAAATAATGTAAGAGTAATATAAAAGGAAGTATAACATTATCAGTGGATTTTTAATTGTCTACTACATTAATTAGATAGCTCAGCTAAAATAAAACCAAGAACTGCTGCTTTGACCAAAGTATTAAGAAAATTGTTTGAATATTTGAATTTAAAGATATAATAGCACTTGACTAGAATGACTCATTATTTTTATTCACTACTGTTATGTTTTTGGTACCCATGCAATAATTGACAGTGTATATATTTCCTTAGACATACAAAAATAAAACTGAGAATGTTAAGGTAATCCTTTGTCCACTATCAGATCATAACTCAGTGTGCTTTAATTTAACAAAGAGCATAAGGAACTTAACTATATGTGCGAGAATTCTAGCATATATAATCAAATAAAAAGACTTCAAAGACTTTTTGAATAAATAGATGAATACATTCAAGTTAATGAAACTGGGGAAGTAAATGAAATTATTTTATGGGACTCATTTAAAATCTATATAAGTGGAAAAAATAACATTTTGGTATAAAAAATTGAAACAGTGGAATATTGCCTAGCAAAAATAAAGATAAGCTTCATAAATCTGAATTAAAACAATAGAAAATAGATAAAAACATTCAATTATATTAAGGGATTGACAAAGCAGTGTCAGGAAATACCCATAAACTGAGGTAACAATAGAAAAAAATGTATTTATTTATTTACCAGGAAAGTCTGCCTTGGAACAAAGCCAATTTTAAGCAGAGGCCCGGGGAGAAATGCTCCCAATGCATGTCTTTATAACGTGGGAGGAAACTGTAACACCCGGAGGAAACCCACATGAACATGGGGAGGACATGCAGACTCCGCATAGAAGTCACCACAGCCAAGAATCAAACTAGAGAATCTCTTGCTGTGAGGTGACAACACAACTGCTGCACCATTGCACTGTATGTTCATGTCTAATGACTCCTACAGGTTTACACAGAGTTGCTCATAGGAATACAATAAGACAAATAGGAAATTGTATTATTATTGTTAAACAGATGTCAGATAAGAAAACATTGCACTTTGAAACGATTTTTAAATAATTCTATAAATAAATTAATAACACTTAGAACTTATTGTCTGATAATAAAAATCACCCAATACTACCTACTAAAGCATATACATATCTTAAATTAAATAATACACAAAAGGAAAATGTCTTAAATTGATAACAATGAGAGATGTTAAAAATCAAATTAAAAAATAAATGGGCAAAGCACTGTATTATATGAATCATTCTAGAGCTATGTAAGCTTTTCCATCAAAAATCACCGCCTTGATAAATAAAGTTTTTTGTTAATTCACATTCATAAATAGGGTTTTCCATGATGGGAGTTTTCCTTAATATCACCAATTTTGAAACAATTAAAGGAAAGAATCTTGGTTTCTTCATATATTCTTATACCATTCCTCAATGAAGACTATAAAATATTACTTCAATTTTAGCAAATAGACTAAATACTTAATGGATTATATTATTAACAAAGATCAAACTGGATTCATAGTTAATAGAATGACATATGGTAATGTTAAAAATTACTTTCGTTGACTATGCAGATAGTGGTAATACATCTTGATGTGTACACTGCTTTTGATACAGTGATTTGCAGAAGCTTGAAATATGGGATTCCAGATATTTTTATCAATTTAATGCAATATTTATATAATGATTCTAAAGCATAGGATAAATCAGGTTCTTTCCTTTCCTGAGCTATTAATTTGAACAGAGAAACAATACAGGACTGCTCACTTTTTCCACTAACTTTTGCTATAGTTACCAAGCTT
This sequence comes from Protopterus annectens, assembly GCF_019279795.1. Classification (NCBI taxonomy): domain Eukaryota; kingdom Metazoa; phylum Chordata; order Ceratodontiformes; family Protopteridae; genus Protopterus; species Protopterus annectens. The sequence goes on along the minus strand of NC_056744.1, from coordinate 886,687,382 downwards.
TTTGCCAATTGCATCTGAAATAATGAAATTAATATAGGCATTTCAAATTTCTGACAATTTTAGGTTTTAAATGAATTTGTATGCAGTTGATATTTTACTAATGGTGGGGGGGTATTAAAATCTTGCTTAAAGCATTCTATTAAAATGTTTCAGGAATTTAGAAAAATTTATTTTATTAGCATAAAAAGCAATATTTTTGCATCAAAATGTTACTCCTTCAATAGAATGTTTAAATGTAACTTGAATACAAAGGAAATAAAATATTTAGGCATAAATATCTCAGCAGATATAAATAACATTATACTGAAAAAGGTTTACTATTGTTTGTGCGAACGACATTCTATCGGCTGCAATGTGCTGAAAAATAGACTGTCGAATGCACAAGCAGTTTTGCACCAGATAGTCGACTCCACTTATGCGAATGCACAACTGCATTCGCATAAGTGGAAATTGACTATTTGCATGGAGATCGAGGTACAGTGGGGAGTGGAAATTCATCCACATCCCCACTGTAGTGCGATCTCAGAGTTAGAATATACAAGTGGAGGGGTGCAGGGGGGCTTGCCCCTCTGCAAAAACATAATAGCTGTATAGGAGTTTGATTTACATCAGCTCCTATACGGCTATCACGTGGTGGTTTCGATAACAATGTCGAGTCAAATGCATCGAGCATTTGGTTTGACATTGTGAAAGTTTTTTTTTTTTTTCTTTCGGTATTACCATTCATTTATTTGAACGGAAAATGTTTTTCCATTTGAATAACCAATAGTAAACCACTGAAGAAACAGAAAAGAGAATAGAAGAAATAAGTCAGTTAATAAAAATTGAATAATACTTTTTCACTTTTGAGGAGAGATTAAATTTAATAAGAATGATAATTTGTCCAAAATATTATATATTTTTGCAAGCTACATCTTTACTTCCTGATAAGATGTTAATCAGAAACTTGGATAAAATGTTACTCACATTGTAATGGCATCCTTCCAAACTGAAAATGGTATATGTTAATCATATAAGATTCTAGAAAAGGGGGAAATATGTTTTTTTGTGCATAGAGTTATGCAATCACCACTACATTTAGAACTTTAATAAATTGATTAGATGAAACATACAAAGGGCAATGGATGATAATAAAGGAAGAAATATATTAACTTTCTCAAACAAGGTATTCATTTAATATGTTAGAATCTATAAACAACAAAATATTGCAGCATTTTAAATCTTTATTAGATGATGAGATAGTGAGACTACAAGAACAAATCAGTTTACTTATTTTGTCTCCCATCTTAAAAATATAAGCAACTAAATATTACATTTACATATATTAAAATATAATCTTGCAATTTACTATTGCACAAACTTTGGGATATTTAGAAACTATAACTATAACCGATATAAAAAGAGAAAGGAGTAATATTTTGGTTTGACTGTTCTGAAGGAAATATTTGCAAAAATAGGAAAAAATGAAAAGAATGTATCAGTCTGTTGAAGATGCAAAAAAGAACTGAAAGCAGACCAGCAACATATTTTATATTATTATGAAAATACTAAAGCATTTCACTTAGAGGTTGTGATTTTTACAGCATTATAGTCAGCTAATTGTATCTTAAACTAGACCTATGATCCTTATTAATATAGTAATGCAAAAGAAAAGAAGAAATGATCGATCTGTATTTTTTGGAGTTTATCATCATTTGCTAGGATGGTAATTACAAGAAAATTGAAATGTGACACCTCATCAATGTTTTAGGATTTTTTTCTTTAATCTTGATACTGATTTATGACAAGGGAAAATATGTCTTTAAAATAAGCACTAATAACACCAGTCCTGATTTTATATGTTGTTACAGATGGAATATACTTTAGAAAAGTATCAATGAATTTAAATTTGGAAAATGTGCATCTGATATTGTTAATGTCATTAGAGCCTGTATGTGAGTTGGCCTTCCTTTTCTGCTTTATATAGTTGTGTACCTGTTGGGAAATCAGTAAAAAATGTTTAGAAAAGAGTTACTCTTCACTTATAAATGTGATTTGTGTGGCCGTATAAGATGTGTTACAGATCTGAAAACTACTAGTTGCTTTTCAGTGCAGTTTCCTGGTGAATGTATGGTAGTACAAGGTTTACTTTCTTTTATAACAGCAAAGATCATATTTAAGAGCATGGCTGTAAGTTCTTACATATGAATCTGGTTATAACAAGGTTAAATGTTTGTTGTTTTAGGAGTATAATTAGAATTGTCCATATAATGTACTTCTCTGTAATTACACATGTTAAGTGAAATTATTTAGAAATATTAGTTATTAACTATTAGTTGTATGCTTATCTGAAATCTTATATTTGCTTTGGCAACTCATACCACTGCTTTTCAAGGCATACACATGGTCTTATGGCACTTAATTGAGTTTTTTGGATGTTCGTTCTATTTAATATTTAATTAAAGCTTCAGCCAAGTCGTTTGCACCCTTTTCTGTATGTAGTATTTTGCCAGTATATATCTTAGAATGTAAACTGATGTGCGTGTGTGTGTTTCTTATTTTTATACTGATTTTGACTTTTTTATTTCTTGGAATATCGGAAAACACTATGCTCATCTATTCTGAAGCCTAGTGATATGGTTTGCAGTTTTATTACTCATAAAAGTATTTATTTTCACCTATCTGTAAATATATATTTTCCATGTAGCTGCAGATTGCTAATTGAAATATGTAGACACATTGTGCTGCACATAACTGATAGAAAATATCAAGGGTATTATAGTTTTTCACGTTATCAGTAAAGAAAATAAATAGAAAGAAATTAAAATTTACCAAGACTCATGAAGTATCATTGGATCAGTAGACTGCATGCTCATTTTAATACCAGGATAGTTTAGGTTCTACCACCATGTCAGATAAACAGAGTAATTTTTCCCTTACTGAAATTTCAGTGCAACACCTATTTATGTTGTACTCCTGAGGTGTCAGTATTCATACGAAAAGTTGAAGTAATGTCTTATGTGGCCAAGTTTGTGATGGATTAAGAAACTGGATGTCAAAGATCTCATAACACATACTAAAATGAGTAGTAATACTTTTATTTACAGCTTCAGTGTAAATAAAGATGTATATATTTACAGAAACATGCATTTTAATTTTACACATCACAAAATACTGTATTATGTCCAGGATTTATTTATTTATATATATTACATTTTAACTACCTCATCCATTTTGCCAGAACTATGAAATTATTAAAGAGTTACAAGAGAAAAGGAAATAAAGAAAAAAAATCATCACAACAGCAAGTTCAAGTTAACTAAAATACTTTGACATCCACAATTAAACAACTTTTCATCTAAGCCTTTCCTTATATAACAACAATTCTATATCATTCACAGTTTCTCAAATATCCCACAGTTTGTTATGTAAAACATACCTCGAATTTTCCATACTGTCCCATAAGAATAATACCTATAACTGTTCTTCCATCTACCCCAAATCTACATAATGCCCATGACATATATCCTCATTAGCATTTTGCATCTCTGGACAAGAAATCCAAAAACCCTTTGGTATAGCACAAGACAACATGAGATAATTTTTTCTCATCACTACAACCTTTAACATAGGATAAGCATTTATCTATAGCCTTGAACTACATCTCATCATACAGCATTTCTTGAGAACTGTCTCCAGGAAATTCTGCTATGCAATCCTCTTTCAAATCCTCTCCAGCTTTTCACGTTGCTTCTCTGGAGATAAGTTTCCCAAACTTCAGTAATATAAAAGTGTGATATAATTTTATCATCCCACCCCTTCTTAATTTGTTCAAATGATAGTAGCTGCATATTCTACTATCCTAGTTTTCCTAAAGCTAACAGGAAAGCAGACATATCCATATACAGCCAATAAGAACACAGCAATAACAGAGTTTCATCATGCTTAACCTTCAGTGGCAAACTAGTAGCATCTATGTCTCTTCTTCTAATTATGGCCAGAATTTGGTAGATCCTCAACAAAGAAAAAGAGTTGAATAAATAACAACCCTTATTAATGACATAAGAAACTTTCAAACCTCTTCAATAATCTTTTCCAAAATGCATCTCCCAAACAGCACAGTGTATTTCCTTAACTCCATATGTAATATACAATATCTTAATTTATTTTGTATTAAAGTGGTATTTGACAATTAACTGAAGAACGGTCTTGCGACCATCCAGCATCAAATGCCAGTGGGCTAGCAGTTAAGTAACAAACACAGATGCTTACAGTAAAATTCACTGCATTCAGATGTTGTAAAACATGCAAACCTTCCTATCCATTCAAGACTTTTCTGTACTCACAGTGTACACTTGAATACAGCCCACAATGATCTACATAAGGAAGCACAGCAAATGTCCTAACACAGATAGATGCATTGTCTCTTAAACTGCCAGCAACAACATAGTCTTATCACAGTTCATCTGTAACGTCTTCCATAATCTCACCTCACATTTCTCAAAAATAGCATCTGAAACATAAGAGACAACATCTAATGCTAGCAACTTTTGTTTCTTTGGCCTGGGATCATACACATCAGTCAGCATAGCCTAAGAAACAGAACAAGGTGCTACCATACAAGTCATCTCAACAGAGAAAGAAACAACCACCATTACTAGCCTCTCTAGGTCATAATCAACATCCTCAAAGTTGAATCCGCATCCTTTTTCCTGAAACAGAAGAAGAACAGGGGAACTTCCTTCATTTGTTGGGAAAATGTTCCTTAATTTATATAAACACTGCCTCAAGTCTCCCCTGAAAATTGATATAGGTATACTAGAACTAAGATGATCAGCAAAGTAAGTCCCTAAATAAAGAAGTTATAAATTATATGGTCGACTGTATGGAGTGCTACTGGTGATGGTTACTGGTGATGCTTTAGTCAATGCATTTAAGACTATTGGCATCAAGACCTGGTAAATACTTGAAATGTGACACTCACCAATGTTTTATGAAGCCTGATGCTTTAGTAGTAGAATATGCATATTTTGCATTGAGGCTGATATTCAAACAAAGCCTGATCCCATTCCACATGGAAGTACTAAAATGATGTAATTGTTTGACATTCTCCATTATTCTGCACCATATTCATTTCTACTGACTGGCGAGATACAGCCAATAGAAGGACAAATAGCAGTATAAAACTAGCAACAGAGGACAAAAACAGAGAAATTGTGGTAGATGGTAAGAGATGATTTTATAACGTCTAATCCTTCACTATCTCAATTTTCACCCTTGAACTGTTAAATATACTGACCTTTTTACCTTTTAAGCAAAAAACAGCTACCTCAGTGTCTGTTCTTTCAAGAAGAGAAATGGAGAGATTTCCTGTGACACTCTTAACCTCCAAAAACTGTCCACTGTCTCTGTTTCTGTCTCTCCCCCCTGTTTTTTTACCCCTGCATGAAATTTGTCACTCTTTTTCCCAAAACTTCTTCCATTAGTTTAAGTGCATTTCATATAATTCACATATATTACTTTCTATCCATCACAAATCGTTTGTTCTGAGAGACCTACCATCTTTACTGTATCTGCTCATTTCTTTGCACACCCTTTTTGTACTACATTGTGCTACAAGTGGCACGTACTGTTGTTCTGAAACTCTGTTCAGTAAAAAAAATGTTCTGCCCACCCTTCCATGTTGCCCACCATCTAACACAGAGTCAGTTTAATCCCTTGAGTAAAACAAACTCTATTAAATTCCCTACCTCCATCTTTTTTTTATTTATATGCCTTCTTTAATGCTTAGGGATATAATTATTTATGGGTTAGCAGTAGCTTGATACGCATTTACAAGCCAATGCATTTATCTACCTCAGTGCCAGGAGCAGTGATTGCTACTACCCTCCTCAAAAAGTGCAGTTATTGACTAGGAGTATTAGTCTGTTACTCAACTATGCTGACTGAAGTGTTTCAACCCTAGTGGCCAGCAGTATGCTATTACCAGTGATGTAAACCTGGAGAGAGTAATTTTTTTCTCAACATCAAAGTCATGTGCTTTGCAAAGGTGTCATGGGTGGCAATTATTTGCCTGTGTTTCTGCAGTACTTCTGACAGTAGTGCATTTTTAATCAAGAGCAAAATTATGTATATTGCTTTTCTACAATGATAAACTACAAAACAAGAATGTAACAGCTTAGTCCATATAAATAAGATTTAAATGTAACCGATTTTCTAATCAGGACTAAAATGCTGACTGTTACTCCTTTTGATCAGCTGAACCACTGGTGCTTTTTTTTATCAAGAACAAAAATAGAACATGTTGCTTCCAGGTAATAATTTTAAAATTATCGACACTGCTTCCACTTTATAATAAACTACAAAACAAGAATGCCTAGGTAAAATCATTTTCATCTGTTTTCTAGCTCTTCTGTCAGTACTTGTGAAAGCAATAAGATTGACTTGTTATCATAAACAGAATGCTGTATGTTGCTTGGTCATGATCATTTTTATTTGAATCATGTAAAATCAGCTTTGCTTTTTCCTAGCACTTCTGACACTGTTTGTGAAAGCAATCTAATATATTAGCATATCTGACATTTCTGAAGATAATGAAATCACTTGTTTTTATCAAGAGCAAATGCAGTATATTTCTTCCATGAGGGCATCTGTTTTTCTTTGAAGTATGTAAAACAAGGTTGTTTGCTAATATGTCAGACAAGGCTTTGTCATTTTGTATCAAGATGTTGCATCTTGTTCACCATAATACATTTTGACCACACATCATTAACCCCTATGATTTCAATGTAAGTCATTATTTGGCATTGACAAATACTTGTTTTTATATGTACTGTTCATGTCTGCCTTTCAGAGTGCATGTTTCCTGATCTCTGTGTAATCATTATAACTTTTAATGACAGCATCTTGTCTTAAACAGTCCTTTTTATTATAAAGTCATCAATGTGTAACTTCTTTTGACTTACATTAAAAGCATGGCAATCTCCTTCGCAAAACTGAGCTTAAATAAATAATAATAAATAATTAGTTCACTTGAACTGCACAAGTGTCTGTTTACAACTATAACAGAAGTTAACTGCACTTAACTGATACTTGTCTTGTATATAAAAATGTGGACTACATGCATGCATTAGACTCATTATCAGGTGAGGTGCTGTTTAGAATGCTACTATAACCATAGATTATTTGTTCTTCAAGAAGTGCATTCAAAGTAAATCATACTGTAGCCCTGCTTTATTTCTGTGCTTTTATTATTTCCTTAATTTTTAGTGGTACAAGAAGTCATTTCATTTGATTTTCATTTTTCAATATGATTTATGTAGTTACATTCATTCATTCATTAGTTATGTCATGTTTTAAACAATTCACAAAAGGAAAGATGTAATATAAAATAAATAAGAAAAAGACAAAAACATTGTTATGACTGTGGTTTTCCAAGATCAAAACTTTTTCTGCTTCTCCATCTCAACAGCTTGATGAAGTTGAGGCTTGCACTGAAGACTTTATCATGCTGGAAAACCATCTTGTAGAAAGTATCAATGGGTAGGTCTCCACTGGGATCAGCATATTTCAGAGTAGTCATGGGTGTGTAGAGGGTATTGGTCTGATGGCGGAATGGTGGATTTTCTGAGTTTATTATTTTTATAGTGTGCTGTTAAAAACAGTGAGACTTTATAAATCAGCTATTCTTGGAAAACTCATCAGTTAAACAATATTCATAATCGGGTATTATCAGGTTATATGCATGCAAACAGACAAATAGTGTGGTATAGCAAATAATAAAGGCAACTATATTCTCCTTTGGATTAAGACAGAAAAAACACTCATTATCATTAAAACAAATTCAAGTTATATATCAGATTAGCTTGTATCCATCTGTAGACCCTAGGCTACTTCTGGAGTTGCATAGAACAGGTAAATATATATGAAGCACAAGTTTTGCTTTAACTGTAGACCTTTTGGCTTTCACATGGCAGAATGCTAAAATACCTTTTGAGTTAGAGTAAATTGCTTGGCTATTGAAATAACAGCAGAAGCTTACATGTGCATCATCATGAAGTGTAATTAAAAAATTCCTTTTTGTCTCTTAGCCTTTCACTTTCTAAATGTATTAAATCATTTTCTGTTGATCCCAAATGCATAATGGTGTCTACCGCTTCTGCAGTAGGAGTGACAGCACGTGCCAAGATATGGTTCCTAGTGAGTGAACCTGAAGTTGTGATATGAATGCTACTCACAGAAACACTGTACTGTGCATGCTCAAACCAAATTTCTTCTGAGTGCAAAATCAGAAGAGATGGAAAGTAAAATAGGTATTAGTGCAGACTAAATTTTGTTCTCTATTTCTAGCAACACGGAGGTTGGAATGATCAAAAGAAAAGAGCTGTAGCTTGGAAAAAGGGAAAACAATTTTCATGTTTGACATTAGTGTTATAGCTGCCTTTCATAGTCAGGTTGCATAGTATTCAGTGTACTGCTTTGCAGTAAGTAGCGCATTCACAATACCTACTAGCAGTACTGAGCAGAGAGGAAAATAGTATGGCAATAGGCATAAGCAATGCCCATATAATAGCATACAAATGAAGGCGCACAGTCTACTGAATGTATAATGGAATGCAAATGAGTACCTGTGAAAGCAGATCGTGAATTGTAGACATAAAGAACCATCAGTGTGCAGCAAGTTGCCTGTCAATATAAGAGAAAAAGCATGCAGCAATTTGCAGAGTTGCAAAAAGCAAAGATGTTGAGACTTATAGCAGTATTTGTGCAGCAGAACTTTTCTTTTAAAAATGCCATTACCTCTTATCTAGTAGAGTAATGTGGTAACAGGTGGTGCAAACAAAAATGATATAGCTAAAGTATTGCCTATCACCAGCTAAATGACCAGCAGCTGAAAGATCATTTAGGTGGACAGAGATAGTATACAGGTACTTGTTGATATGCATTGTTTATGAAGAGGCTGTAGAGGAATGTGTATTTCCTGTAAGGATGGACACCAATGTATGTGTAGGGATCACTATACTAACTACATGGGCCTTCTACAGACAAACAAGAGACACAATATGCATACCACAGGTGCTGGTCTGCAGAAAACTCAGTCTGCTCCTTGATACACTAGGTCCACATGTAGATGAGCATATCTGTTTCTCCACCACATAAGGTGAAAGCCACCACCATGTGTGGCTTCTATGGCATCCCCACCTCCCAGAAGAATGGGTACTATACATTGCACACATGTGGCAATAAAGACCCCACATGGTGTCTGTGGACTGCATTTTCTCAGTAGGAAGGGCTGCCATTCTGTCAGCAGCCATGTGTGCAAACACACTGATTCATAAATAATATGTTCTTCATATCACTCTGGCAATGCATGTGATTCCCAAATCTGGCATACAAGTCATCTGTTTCACCACTTCTTGCAAGTGAAATTCCACAGGCCACTTAGTTGGCATGTACAGGCATTGTGCTAATCAGACGTATACAGAGCCAAGGACAGTGTGTACAAATATCTCACCACTCCATGATCTCACTGTGTTTCCAGTGATGTTAGATACCCACAGAAGACCTGGTTGATAATGGCCATATCAAATCCATACAGAATGGCTAAACTGCCATATAACATAAATTATGCACAATCCAGAAACATCACAGAACATAAGTTCAGCCTACTGAAGGTCCAGTTCTGCTGCCTGGATATATCTAGGGGGTGCTGCAAAATGCTGCTGATACAGCTTACAAGATGTAGCATGCTGCAAGGCTCATAATATAATTACTAGTATGGATGCAGACCACCTGTCCATTCCAGAACCCCTACAACAAGCTGTGTCACAACCAACACACCAGCTTCATTCACTGAGGTCTTGAGACAGTGATCAGCATCTGAACTATGGACCTCCAGAAAGAGGCTAGCACAGTACATGGCAGCACAAGTGAAACTATTTGCCCATGACAATCACATAATGTGGTGCCACTCCAAACAAATGTCATTTATGCAGTCTTAGTTAAAGGCTGTGCTGGACAGTGCATAGTTAACACCAAAAAACACCAAAAATATCTGAAAACAGCCACCACAGACAGGATACACCAAACTATATAGCAACAGAAATAGCAGCACAGACTGAATATATAAAATTTATTGTGATTCTGATACCTCGGCCTTCGCCTTCAAATGGAACAATTCACATTCACAAAAACAAGTCTATAAGAACCACCTGAACAATTCATTAATAGAAATCAATTAACTTTGTTTCAAAATTTAAAGCCACATTTACCAAAATTTTTTTACAAAAAATTTTTTACAAAAATCTTTTTACAAAACACTTCTATCCATATTTATTCTACCTTTATTTCTTACTATGAGCTAGTAAGAAATAAAGGTAGAAGGAAAAATATGGCTAATGCAGGTGCATATGCATGTGGCAGATGCAAGGTATGTGATAAGATCAGAAATTTGGATGGTACTAGGATCAATGGCATTTTATATAATGCCATTGATCATTTTGATTGTAATTCATTTGGGGTAATCTATGCTATTGGGTGTAATTGTCCAGTACAAAAATGGTATTTGGGACAAACCAAGCGTAAGGTAAAATTAAGAATATTAGAACATCTAGGAGATATTAGAAATGTAAAGCTTGATAGTCCTGTGGCTAGTCATTTTCATAAAGAACATGGAGGTTCGGAGAGAGATTTAATTTTTAGTGTGATAGCCAAACCCTATGGGGGGGGGGGGACAAACCATAGTTTTCAAAGGAGGTTATTAAATATGGAATCTAAATATATTATTAATTTCAATACTCTCTAACCTAATGGCATGAGTCTGGAAATATGAATAGCAGTGGTGGAAATATTGTGCTATTTATTATCAGTATATAAATATTTAATATATAATAAATATAGATAGAAGTGTTTTGTAAAAAAAGTTTTGTAAAAAAAAATTGGTAAATGTGGCTTTAAATTTTGAAACAATGTTAATTGATTTCAATTAATGAATTGTTCAGGTGGTTCTTATAGACTTGTTTTTGTGAATGTGAATTGTTCCATTTGAAGGCGAAGGCCGAGGTACCAGAATCACAATAAATTTTATATATTCAGTCTGTGCTGCTATTTCCGTTGCTATATAGTTTGGTCTATCCAGTGCATAGTTAAGTCACACTGTGCATCAGCCACCTCCAAATTCACTGTATAGGAGGGAGGGTGGAGTGGGTTGTAGCCATCACCATTTGTATAGGTGCCCAGGGACACAATGATGCACGGGTGGCATCATAACCTGAGCCAGTGGCCACATCATCAGTAGCAGAGAAGGAGGTCTTGTGACAAGAGGTAATCGGTGTCATAGACAATATCTTTTGAGGGCAGGGAGATGGTGACATATGGGACCATGTCTGAGAGATGATGCCACTTTGTGTTACTATGGTCTGGGGTATCCATGCTGGCTTGATGTGGCAGGACCAGAGATCCCGTGGGACAGGGACAGGGACATTATGCTACTGCGAAATGGAGTCCACTTGAGAGATATCCTGCCCCTGTTGACTGGCAGGAATCTCCACCCATGACATAGGGTGGTGGAGTGAGATATTCCTAGGCCTACAAGAGCTGACTGCGTACCCAGTGATGGCCTTTCAGCGTAACTAGCCAGTGTACATATGCCTGACTCCAGGCAATACTGCAGGATTGGGCAGTGATGGTGGAACTTGCTGCCTTGTGCAAAGATATAGCTATGGTAGGAACATCTGCCACAATAGTCATCACGGGACTTAGCATTCATGACATTGTCACTGGACTCCATGACCTCACCATTGATATTATTCGGAGAGATCTTCATTGAAGCTATGCATTGCACCAGTCATCTCCATCTCAGCATGGATAGCAGAAGACTATACTCAGATGACAGCTGGATACATCAGCTGACAGAGACCTAACACCACCCACATACCATGGGCTGGCTTTGATACGTGACAGTGCCAGGAACCCCTGCTAGGCTACTAACTACTGAATACATCCACAGTGGATGCCATGCACTCCTCTGGTGCTGCAGCCCTAAGGAGAGCTGTGCTAGTGCTTACATTCACATGGATGCCACCACAGTGAGGATGGTGAGTGCTCATGCTCTACAGATTGTAGAGTAGATGCAGGTGTGGTAACACCTTAATCTAGAATGGAGACAGAGAATGCCTGTGTGCCCTCTAACTTGACTTGATTCTGTGTTTTTGTATTATTGTTAGGCCATGCATAGGTACTGGCAACAGCCTGTTGTTTGACCCAGTACAGGTGTCATCTTATCAGTGATCCAACCTGTAAATGTACAATGCAGAACAGACACAGTGTCTCTGAATACACATGTAACATGTGAGACGTTGTGTTGTGCATGCAAACAGTGGTTCAGAATACAAAGATGTAGTAGAGGCACACACCTCCACTGACTTTCCTGTGTACTTTCTCGCCTGATGTCTTATGGGAAACATGCATTAGTAAATGTGTCCTTCCTACATCTTCTGTGTATGCTGTTCTGTGTGCATATTTTGTATTGCTACTAGTCTGATGCATCATCTTTTGTGACATGAGAAATGGCTACTCCTAGAACCTATGTTCACTAATCCGGTTAAGATACGTGCACTGTCCTATTCTTTATGCAGGGCCCTTGTAACTCATCATCTGTTAGGCTTATAGTAGGAAGTGATCCCACTCCAGTGGCTGATATCTCTCCCAGTATGCCATATGCTTTCTTGCCTCTAACATTGCTGTGAAGTGCAGATCCCCCCACCAACAGCATTGATATTATTGACCAATATCTTTTAGATGTACTAGCTAGTTAGCACCCTATCCCCATAAAATGTCACCCATGAGTTCTGAATGCCTTTAGCAGGATGTCATTCTCAGCTCAACTAAGTTTTTCCAACCTCTGGCATCCATTCCCTCTTTTGCACTTGTTGACATCAATGTAAACAATAGATATAGCCATAATCCATTGACTAATTGATACAATAGGTTACCAATTACAAATAGTGGTTCTCCATAAGTGTACTCAACATTGCAAGTGTAACAAGGGATAGGAACACAGCAAATGCCACTGATATATTATACTATGGACAGTGGGATGCTGCAGTGATACCCAGACCAGTGTTAGGAACAGATGTATATACATATTTAGCTGGGGTTGTTTTCACACAGAGGTCCATGGCGGACGTGTAGCTAGGGTGAGATAAAGGAGGCAGTCACCTGGGTACAACGTGTTAGGGGGCACAATTGAAAAGTGCAGTTTCTGCATTCTTTTTTTCTGTATGACCATATCTGAATATACCAGTCAGCTTGATAGAGTAAAAGCCAAACTTTTTTGTTTCCTCTTCACTTGAAGAGCTAAGGGGCATGGATCTGTCTATAGAAAGTTGGTACAGTAAAAAACAAAGAATTTTTTTTATTTGCTTTTGAGGGGGTGGGGCACTATTTTCTGGACTGGCATCGGGAGCTAGATGAGCCAGCTCTGGCTCACAGGAATATACTAAAGAAGAAAAGGCTTCACAAATAGAATGGGCAGGGTCAGCTAAGGGTTCGCAGGTGACTGTGAGATAATGGGCTATGATATTGAGGTTACATGGGGGGGGGGCACCATGCAAAGGTGTCCTAACAGCATGTCTGTTTAGGACATTTAGGATAGTGTGTGGATAGGCAGTTCTAATACTGAGAGGCCCACAGCAGAAGTGTAGCATGGGTGAGGTAAAGGGGGAGCCATCTGGGTTCAAAGTTTTAGGGGGCATGATTGAGAAGTAACATTCATGCATTCTTATTTTCTGAATCACCATTTCTGAATATACCAATCAGCTTTCTACAGTAAAAGCCAAAGTCCTTTTTTTGTTTATTTGATCTTCACTTGAAGAGCTGAGTAAGGCATGGATCTGGCTGTATGAAGCTAGTACAGTAAAAGCCAAAGTCCTTTTTTTTATTTGCTCTTGAAGAGGTAAGACACTATTTTTGGGACTGGCACCAGGCACTAGATAAGCCAGCTATGTCTCTGGCTCACAGAGGTGTACAGTGGAAGAAAGGGCTTCATAAAGAGCATGGGCAGGGTCAGCTAAGTGTTCACAGATGACTGTAGAATAATTATATATATATATATATATATATATATATATATATATATATATATATATATATATATATATATATCTATACAGGTTACATGGGGGAAAATACATAGGTATCCTCACAGCATATACTCACAGCATGTCTGTTTAGGGCATTCAGGATCGTGTAGGGATAGGCAGTCTTAAGAGTGGGTTGCCTTCTCATAGTTCCTCTGTATTACATATGGACTATATGCAGGTACAGGTAGCAGGTAATCATACTACAAATAAACCTATGAAACTGCACCCAGTTCCAAGACAAGGGCTGATTTGTACATCATATCTTACTGCAGTATTATAGATCACTGTGTGCTTCTTCAGGGCTGTGCCTTTAAAGTGTGCTGCCAGAAACTTACTTCAAACTCCTTTTTTTCCCTCTGCATGCTTTGGCATTTAAAAAGTGGCATGTTCAACTAAGCTGCAAATATATAACAGTTTTTATGCTATGCATTTAAATGAGCCTAGTTCCTACATGTGTCTGTGAATCACTATATTTTGGTAAACTTCACAGACAGCTTGACATGTTTCTCTGCATGAGGCTATTATGTAGTCTCCAAAAGTTTGTGCATGCTGCCTGCTCATGTACTTGCATTGCACTTCATGGTGGTGTTAAAGTACAGTGTTCACATTCAAACAGAATTCAGATTTCCAGAGGGAATCTGACCATGATCTATTTTTACATGTTACTCATGGTGATGGTTACCAGTGTTAATTCCCCAGGGAGAATCCTGCTTTTTCTTTTGAACAGTCAGTTCAGGGACTTGATGATGGGCACTATTTGGATCCATTTAGGAAGATAAATGCCTGGTTTGGCCTGGAAAAGCTTTTGAGGGAGATTATGGCTATCTTAATATCAGTGAAGAATGCAGGAGCTGTTATAATGATCTGTGGTACTGCTCCAGCAGTAGGAATATGAGGTTAGGCAGGAACATCCTGAACGGTACAGTATTTGGCACTGACATCGTTTTTCAGACTGTAATTTTAAAATCCTTTTTCAGTCACTCAGAGCAGTTTTCCTAATAAAGGTTGCTTTCTCTGATGGGTTTCAAGGAGTACCAGGTGAGCTGCTGTGGGAAACTGTATCTGTGCTGTGTCTGTTGCTTGTCTACGTGTCATGGCACCATAGCACTGACGCACATTGTGGGGTAATGCGTATCTGTTCATTTGAGAGGCTGTGGGTACTGTTTCCGTCTTTTGCTGTATTGTATGTACATGTGGGTCTGTGGGCAACTTCCATGCTTATGCTGTCATGTGTGTACATATGGATTTGTAGTTTTGCACTGCTCTCTGTATCTCATCTACTCCTGTATGTGAAGGCTGTTTTGCCCCTGTTGTCTTTCATCATGGTAAGAGCAAAAGTTCATCTCTTTTGGCTGCCTTAGTGGTAAAAAAGGCAGCTGATACTTTCAAACACAGTAGGATTAATTGTGTATTACCTACTTACTTATATACTATATTAAATTCACCATCATTTATGCCATCTGTGATGCCCGTGCCCTGGCCCAGCAATCAAGGAACCACAATCCTCACCACTAACACCAGTGAGGGGTGTCTCATATAGGAGGAAGGATAATAAATACATACAGTAAAGTGCAATTTCCCTTAAGAGCACACAGAGATCACAGTCAGTCTGGGGCTGGTCGCTTCCTTGCTCTTGAGGTCCCCAATAAGACTCCCCACTGGCACAGCTATAGGGTCCAGATGTCAGCCCAGTGGGCAAGCTAAAACCTCCAGCACCCTCTCTGTCCAACCAGTGCTTCGTGTCCCTGCCCAAGTAGCTGACACACACACACACACACACACACACACACACACACACACACACACACACACACACACACACACACACACACACACACTTTGAGAAGAGTTTATACAACCACACAGACACTCCTGGGGAAGGCTGGCACAGGTTCTCCAGCTGTGCCCCTTTTACCCAGACTACACAGTAGTACCACTTGCCACCACCCACTAATAGTTATCAGCTACTAAAAGGCCCTTAAAAGGTTGTCCAAATATTACTGTGTAATATTAGTATCCAATTGGTAAGTGTGACTAAACAGTCATGGCTTATTTGGAGTGACTTGTACAGTAATCACTATAAATATGCAGTGTACTCTAGAGCTTAACTTATCTCTACACAAAACAGCCACAGTTGAAAGGTTTAAAAACATTTTATAATAAATAATAAAAACACAAGACAATACTTTCTACTACATGGTACTAGTCAAGAGTTCAGAGATCACAGAGAAATACTAAAAATAATTCAGTAGTATAGTTCTGACATCACAGAAAAACACTTAGTCTAATCTTTCTAGTTTCTAGCTATTTCTAAAGCACAAATCTAAGATAACTTACATATAAAACACAGGCAGTGCTGATGATTTGGATGGTCAAGACAAAAATGCTTAATAATCTCTGATTCACTCTGTATTTAAAATCACATTCCTGGTTCCCATTACATCATTCTTCATACTTCCCAGGCTAACAGAAACTGCATTTACATTCTTAACATCTCCTTGTGTTATCTTGCAGCTGGTCAGGAAGCAGAGCAATAAAAATAAATTTGCATGTTTAAATCTAGCAATTTAACTCTTGGTTAAAACAATAGAAAGAATGTCTTCCTCTTGACGGGCTGGAGCCGACTTTAGATCAAAGAGTCACAACATGCTTGTACTTAGTCAGTGGAGAGCACTGTTGTGACATTTTTTTGCAATTCCACATCTAACAGCAGTTTTTCCATTTAAGACAACAAGCCTGTGCCTTACATTAATATTAACAAATGATAGAATTATCTATAAAATTCTATCTGGCTAGGCTGGCAGCCTTCACATTTCTCCCCCCTGGAGAACTCAAGCTAGTTTTTCAAGTGACCCTTGAGAAACACTGCTTGAGAGAGTTAGGTTTATCTGAATATACCTTACCCTATTCCCTGTCTTGAGAACCCATCTGCATTGGCATTGCTAATTCCACTGTGGTGCTGCACTGACATATCATATGCTTGCAGCCCTAGGCTCCATCTTAGCAACTTGGCATTTTGCTGTCTGGCTCTGTTTAACCATGTTAGGGGGTTGTGATCTGTCATAACATTGAATTTCTTTCCATACAGATAAGGCTGAAGTTTCTGCAGTGCGCACACTATGGCTAGACATTCCTTTTCTACAGCTGCATAGCATTCCTCCCTGGATTGGAGCCTACGACTGAGATAAAAATATTTAAAAAACATTGAAAAAAATTTATAAACACTTAAAATGATTTAGAAATTATTTAAAAGTCATAAAATGTATGTATGGATCTTTGTGTTTTGAAATTTCATATACTAATCTGTTTGAATGAAGTGTACAACAACTGTTTTATTAATAATATAATTGTTTAATTGTTTGTGAATGTAATTGATTAATTGAATGATTTGGAAGTTAAAGGGTATATATAGGGACAGAATTGCAATGTAAAAATGTTCCAGCGGAAGGCAAGAAGCCGAGGTACCAGAACATTGTACTATTAAAGAAGTTTTGTCTCGCCTGTGGTGTTCCTGTTTCTGTTCCTGATCGTATTTGTGGTTCAAGTTAAGTTTTTATTTAGTTAATTTTTTGGAATATGGAGACCACTGAAACGTCAGAAATTACAGCCAGTTGTTCCTTCTTGGATTTAATTGCTGAACGTAAATGGAGATTTGTCTCTAGGGACCCTTGGAGTTCTACACCGGAAGATTGTGAGATGGACAGGTTCTGTACATTAGAGACTTATGACCAGGGAAGTAACTATTTTTTATGATAAGAAACAGTTGGAGAAGTATGTTTCGTTAGAGATCACCCCCAGGGGCCTTCGAATAGACCAGCCTCTGGCCGGTGATTTTGCCAATGATGAAAGTGATCTCTTGGTTCATAGGTTCATAGGTTAGTACTAAGCTAACTGCCCTTGCGAGCCATTTTAAGCCTAGCCAATTATCCCTTGTGAGACTCAAACCCTGCACCTTGTGCTTGTAAGGCAAACACCTTAATCATTAGGCCACCCTCCCAATGCCAGCCTCCTTGCAATGTACTATTACTTGGTTGCAGGTCTTGATCAAAAGGAAACTGCAAACTGAGATTGTAACATTGCAAGAAGCACTTTTTAATGATATTCCAACACAAAGGTACAAATCAATGTTTGATCAAGTCAGTTGTAATGTACGGAAAGCAGAGAACAGCATTAAAAATTATAAAAAAGAAAAAGCTTAACAGAGACATTAAAGAATTTGAAAATGGTTCAGTCTATGTATGTTTATGGAGAGGGCGTGCTACTATACACCGGAAAAGTAAAAGGCAGGGGACTGAGGCTCGTGATTCATCTATATCTTCGTGAACAATTTTCAGGGAGAAAAAGTGTCTCCTTTGAGGAAGTTAATTCTGATGAATCTATGAGTTCCAAAAACACCATGAATGGGCAAGTACAGGTGCAGCAACAGCAATGAACAAGGACGGGAAGAGGAAAAAGCAACGGAAGAAACAAAAATAGTAAGTGTTAGACTCAGGTGTAAATGTTTCTATTACATTTGGAAATGATTCTCATGTTCCCATTTCTTTTTATAACATTTGTAACACCATTTGCGATGTAAACAGTCTGCATGCAATGTCAAAAGTGTCTGAAAACCACATGAAATGTGTACCTCTCTTAGGCAAGAGGGACAGTCTAATTCTGATGAAAATATGAGTGATAGATGTTTAGATAAGCTGTATACACAGAATAATGAAAGTAATTTAAATATAGCTCAAGATTAATACGTATGTTGAACTGTTTACAAATGTTTTTGATACTATAAGTGAAGTAAATAATGAAGGAAACAGTATGCATTTGATGAATCACTATTGGGGAAGAGGGACAGCTTAATTTAAATGAATATGTTAACAATAGATGTCCCCATGGTGTTCACATTTCTTATATCAGGGAAGGCAGTGAAAGTTGTAATAGAGCTGAAGACAACATGAATGTTGATCTGTTTACAAACGCTCGGGTGGATGAAACTGAAAGCAATGCCATGAAAATTATTAATCTTACAAATGTTAATATATCTGATATTGCTGAGCAAGTTTTGCTCAGAGGCACAAAATTTGTACCCACCAAAATTCCATCTTTGGCAGTTACGATTATTGATGTCAAAAGATTTTGTTGCAAGTTAAACATCAAAGCATTTTTTCATACTGGAAAAGAAATACCTTGTGTAGATGTAACAAATATGAGTGAATCTTCTGATGAAGATGATATACTGAATGTAAGCATCTATAAAAATGAAATGTATGAGATGTGTATTGGTTTGGGTGAAGGGGATTCAAATGATGTTAGACAAAGTAATATTTTATCTGAACCATTTGTCACAGGATATGGATTTCTGGAAATGCCCAAATTAAGTTCAGATAGCAAGTTCATACCCCCTAGGAATAGTCAAGCCATTAATGTTTTTGAAAACTTAATGTGCAAGAAAGTGGAGAATAGTTATGGTCAGTTTGTAAAGAAATTTGAATCTTATAATTTGAGTAAGGCAGAATGGATGGCCTTGCAGGGACTCAGATCAAATATGAATGGGATGGTATACAAAACGGCTGATAAAGGAGGTAATTGGGTAGTCATGAATACTACACCATATGATGAAATGGTTTAAAAAATACTATCTGAAGAGGGTTATTATGTTAAATTGCAATATAATCCTCTGAGCAGATTTTCAACAGAGTTAGAGGAAATACTGGAACAGGAAGAAAGATTAGTTTTTTTGAAACACAAGGATGTTAAACATTTGATTATAAAAACTCCTAGACATCCGTTTATGTACGCCATTCCTAAAATTCACAAGAATATGCTTAATCCTCCGGGAAGACCTGTTATTTCAGGAATAGGGTCATTTTTAGAAAATGTTAACATTTGTTTGGATTTTCATTTCAAAAAATATTTGATCACCATACCCTCACATGTTAAAAATGCTCAACAAATTTGTGAAGAGTTATTGAATTTGGAATGGAAGGGTGATTACTTTTGGGTAACAGTAGATGTTACTGCTTTGTATTTCAACATTAACAGAAGATGGGGGTATGGAAGCAATGGCTAGAAAACTAGGAGAAGGTCCACATTCTGCTTTTCTGTTAATTTTATTAGAATTTAGTCTTACCCATAACTATTTCACATGGAAAAATAACTTTGTCCTACAAACGAGGCAAACAACGATGGGGGCAGCTTTTGCCCCATTGTATGCTATCATTTATATGGGTGATTTTGAAAAATCATTTTATGATATCACAAGATTATTATGTGAGAAATGTAGTATACTATAAGAGATGCATAGATGATTTACTGTTCATTTGTAAAGGTGATTAGGCTGAATTTGTAGAATTTATGGAAACTTTAAACAAGAATGCACATGGCTTGAGGTTTATTTGGGAAATTGGTAGTGATAATATACCATTTTTGGATGTCATGTTCTATATAAATAATGATAAAAAGGTACAATATAAACCATACAGGAAACCCACAGCAATGAACAACTTTTTGCATGCCACCAGCATGCATTCTCCCCATTTGATTGAATCATTACCTTATGGTGAAATTAAAAGGATTTTTTGAATACTTCTGAAATTGATTTAAAGAGAATCAATTAGGATGAAGAATACATGAGGTTAAAGAACAGGGGTTTTGATGATTATGTATTACAAAAAGCAAAAAACAAGGTCATAAATAGTGGAGGAAAGAAAGAGAGAACTGGTCCTAAACATCATGGAAGAATGGTCAGAAATAATTTAGAAGCTAGTGGGGATGAAGATGAGAAATTGTTCTTTGTTACTAGATACTCTGACTTTTCTCTCATCTTGGAAAAAATTGTCAGGCAAGCCTGGGAAATTGTCTGTGAGGACATCTCCATTGGCGCATTATTTCCTAAACGTATAGTATTTTCCTACAGCAGGTATAGCAACTTAAAAGAGTTGTTAAATAATAAAAAAAGTTCAAATTTAAGTTTATTTGACAACACAAGTAAAAATGTTGAGACTTGCTGCTGTGGTAAATGTTCTGTATGTAGTTGTGTTAAGAATTTAAATGGGAAAAGATCAATGGCAAGTTGTATAGGGCCACAGAATATTATAATTGTGATAGCTGTGAAGCAGTGTACATAATAGGTTGTGATTGTCATCCAACCTCATGGTATATTGGTCAAACCACCAGGAAAGCCAAAGTGAGAATTATGGAACATCTGGGGGATGTGAGAAGACAGAAACCTGAGAGTCCCGTTGCTATGCACTTTTTGTCCAAACATCATGGTTTGGACAAAGTCTATTTTTTAGTATTCTAGCACTTCCTGTGATTAATTGTGGGAATTTTAAAAGGCAATTGAACAGACTAGAGAGTAGAATGATAATCAATTTTATGCACTATACCCTTGGGGCATAAATTTGAAAAACAATCTGAATATCTAAATCATTATAAAGTTATTAAAAAGTATATGATAATTAAAGGTATTTTAGTTAGAATAAATCGTACACTTTTGCAGTATAAGTATTATGATGTAGGAATTTCTTATGATGTATGGTAGTAAACATGAAAAAATGAATGATTATATAGTTAAAGGTTGACTAATATTAGAGGTTGGGAGACAAAGAGATGTATAATGAGAATATAAATTGTTTTGTGTGCATATTTAAATTAGGTGAATAGTGCACTTAGTGCTCATTAGTACCTCAGTGAATATTAGTGATCTATTTAAGTATATGTCACTTTAAACTTTGCAAAATGTGGTGTGAATTAATTGTGTATTAAATAGCATTTAATTTAATTTAGAAATTATTTAAAAGTCATAAAATGCATGTATGGATCTTTGAATGTGTTTTGAAATTTCATATACTAGTCTGAATGAAGTGCACAACAACTGGTTTATTAATAATATAATTGTTTAATTGTTCAAATGAATGTAATTGATTAATTGAATGATTTGGAAGTTAAAGGGTATATATAGGGACAGAATTGTAATGTAAAAATGTTCTAGTAGAAGGCAAGAAGCCGAGGTACCAGAACATTGTACCACTAAAGAAGTTTTGTCTCACCAGTGGTGTTCCTGTTTCTGTTCCTGATCATATTTGTGGTTCAAGTTAAGTTTTCATTTATGTTTGGATATATAAACCAGTTCTCCCTCTGAAGAAATCTGGCTAAGTACAGCCCCCACCCCGTGGTTTGAAGCATCCACCTGCACAACAAATTATTTGCTGTAATCTGGACTGGCTAAAACAGTGGGTCCTTCCAAAGCTTCTTTAAGCTTCTGGAATGCCGTCCACATTACCTTATCTGGCCTGTTCTTCCTTGTCAGGTCTGTGAGGGGTGCAGCTGTGGTACTATAACAGGGGAAAAATTTTCTGTAGTACCCTGCTGTCCCTAAAAATGTCCTCACTTGCTTTTTAGTAACAGGTGCAGGCCATGCCTAAATGGCTTCCACTTTGGCAGGTTCTGGCCTTATCTTACTACTCACCACTCTATGTCCTAGGTAGGAGACCTCTGCCATACCCACCTGACATTTGCTCAGCTTAATGGTCAACCTTCCCTCTGTAGTCTGCCCAGTACCTCCCTGACATGTTGAAGGTGCTCTTGCCAGGAATGGCTGTAGATGGCAGTATCATCTAGGTAAGCAAGGGCAACCCCTCCTGCTCCTGCTAGGATATGACCTACCAGACTCTGGAAAGTCGCTGAGGCATTCTTCTTCCCAGAGGGCATCTTTGTGAACTCATACAAGCCAAAAGGAGTCACAAAGGCTGACTTCTCTCTAGGACTGGAAGTCAAGGGCACCTGCCAGTAACCTTTGGTAAGATCAATGGTTGTAAGATACTTAGCCCCACCCAGCTGCTCTAGGGCCTCATCTGTCCTAGGCACAGGGTAAGCATCTGACTCTGTGTGACTATTTAATTTTCTGTAGTCCACACAGAACCTGGTGCTGCCATCCTTCTTTGGCACTAGCACCACTGGGGAGGCCCAGGGATTGTTGGACTCTTGAATCACCCCTAGTTCCAACATCTCCTGTACCTGTCCCCTCAGAGTCTGTTTGACTCTGTTAGGTACTCTATAAGGGGCCTGCCTAATAGGCCTTTGGGGTCCTGTATCCACCTGGTGCTGCCCCAAGTGGGTGCACCCTGGTTTCCCTGTGAACATGTCCTCAAATTCCTGCAACTCTGCTCGTATTTCTTAAACTGGGTAGGAGATAGCTGCTGGGACATTGCTACCCCTTCCACCGAGGTTTCAGCCCAAGCCTCACTGAGAAGATCAGTCCCCAGATCTCCCTCAGACTCCTCCTGTAATCCACTGCAAATGCTCAGCACAAGGGCCTCCTTGTCATGGTAAGGTTTCATCATGTTAACATGGTACAATTTGTGCCCCTGCCATCTGCCTAGCAGTTCCACCATGTAGTTAACATCACTTATGTTTCTTACCACCTTGTAGGGTCCCTCCCAAGCTGCTTGCAGCTTGTTCTGTCTGACAGGAATGAGAACCATTACCTGCTGCCCCACAGCATACTCTCAAGCTCGAGTATTCCTGTCATACCACACCTTTTTCTGTTGTTGGGCTTCTGCCAGGTTCTCCTTGGCAAAGCCCATGAGTTCCCTGAGCCTTGTCATGAGGTTTAGGATGTATGCCACAACAGACTCCTTATGAGACTCACACTCACCTTCCCACTCATCTCAAATTAAATATAGAGGTCCCCTCACCCTATGCCCATACAGCAACTCAAAGGGTGAAAAACCTGTGGGTTCTTGGAGAACCTCTCTGTAAGCAAACAACGGATGGGGCAAATATTTGTCCCACTCCCTCTTAAACTGATCTGCAAATGCCCATAGCATGGACTTGATTGTAGAGTTTAACCTCGCAACAAGACCGTTAGTCTGGGGATGGTAGGGGGTGGTCTTCATGTGCTTCACCCCACAGGACTTCCACAGACAAGCCAGCAGGTCTGACATGAAACTGGCATCTCTGTCAGTCAATATTTCTGGGAAACCTACCCTGCTGAAAATCTCTAACAAAGCATTTGCCACCTTCTCTGCCTCAGTGGAGGACAAAGCCACTGCCTCAGGGTATCGTGTAGCATAATCCATTACCACTAGATATACTTTTTCCCTGTGGAACTCGGGGTACTCAGAGGACCCACAATATCCATAGCTACCCTCTGAAATGGCTCCTGAATCACAGGCAAAGGCATCAAAGGAGCTCTCACCTTGTCTCCTGCCTTGCCTACTTTTGGCACTGCTCACAGGTCCTGCAGTACCCTGTTACATCTCTGGAAATTCCAGGCCAGTAGAAGTTCTGCATAATATGCCTATTTGTATGTTTTATGCCCACATGACCTGCAAAGGGAATATCATCGGCTATGGCTAGAAGTGCCAGACAGCAGGCTCTAGGCACTACCAACTGCTGTACTCGCTCACCTTCAAGCCCTCCCTCAGGGGTCCACTCTCTGTATAGAAACCCTTTGTCCCAGTATACAGATTCACCCTTGCCTTCAGAATCAGGTGCCCCCCTAGCTACTTGCCTCAGGCCTTGCAATGCAGGGTCTGAGAGCTGAGCCTGTCTCAACGCTCTTCTTGTAACCCTTCCCAGCTCCCCTTCCACAGGACGTCTGGCATCCTCTGACAGCGGTGCCTCACTGTCAGCCTGGGTACTACTACTCACCTCTAACTTTGCAGTTACCCTGTCCAAGGGAACATCAGTACACACAAGCAGCTGTGGCTCACATTCCTTCTCACTGCTACAGTGTAGCTCACTCACTGAAGTAGCCACCTCACCAGTCCTGGCTGCAAGTATGCTGTCTGTCTCGGTCTCCCCCAGGCTACCAGACCCACATGCTTATCTCCTAGCCTGACTATGTGTAACTGCATAAGCACATGGTACTGCCTCATCCAAATCCTTCCCTATCAGGACATCTGCAGGATGGTAGTTCAATACCCTTGTTGACTCGAGACAACCTACTATTGGCATTTTGTCTTTCCCACTTGCTGGCTCCCTCACCTTCTGTTCCCCATCTTGTCTCTGTGGACATCTGTATGCCACATAGCCCCACTGGTTGCATTCAAAATATTTAACCCTAGGTCCTGGACATGTACCTGGACAAGTGGCTTCCCCTGCTACTGGCAGATTCTGTTGAGGCAGTCTGTGCTGCCCACCATGGGTTCCTTTAGACCCATGAGAAGTACTGGGGGTCCCTTTTCCTGTGCAGAGCTGCGCTGCTTGCCACGTATAGGTCTCATTTCTTTCCCAACTCATCTGAAGTAGCACATTGTCTATCAGCTAACCAGATCCTCATGTCCTCAGGCAAAGTGCTAAGGGCTTGTTCCCTCACCAAAAGGTCTGCCAGCCCTTCAAAAGTGGTGACCTGACATCCACTCACTCACCTATGGAAATAAGTGCCCAGTTCAGCAACGTATTTACACACACTTTCATCTGCTTTGCATCTATGCTCATGAAACCTTTTCCTATATGTTTCAGGTGTTAGCTTAAACAATTCTAACAAATGCTTTTTAACAGCAGTATAATCAAAACATGCAACATCAAACATTTTTGACAATGCAGTTACAACTTTACCATGGAGTAAGGGGGTCAGGAACCGTACCAAGAGCCTTTGGTCAACACCATACTGTTTACATACCCTCTCAAACATATGAATGAAACTATCAAAATTATCCCCCTCTTTAAATTGTGGAAGAAATTTACTGACCTGTTGTGCTTTTGGGGTGCAGTTACTTCCTTCCCCATTACCTCCATGACTCTAGCGAAGAGTCAGCATCTCCTTCTCATGCTGCCACTGCCTCTCCTTTTCCTCAGCCTCCAGGAGTAGCAGTTTCTCATTGTCCTCAGCCTGCAAACATCACAGTTTCTCATTGTCTTCACCTCAGTCTCATGGTTGCTTCTATTTCCACACGCATGGCCTCCAACTCAAGTCTCTTTAGCTCCAGATGGATTTTTAAGTCCTCTGTAGAAAGGTTGAGCTGTCCATTCTCTGAGGGTATTATATCTCTACTGCCAGTCTGATTGTTGTCCTGGTTGCTGTTTTCTGATGCAGCTGTAACCAAGGCTGCAATCAGGTCTGCATTAGTCAGGTTTCCATGCACCAGTCCCCTAGTCTGGCACATCTTAGCCAGCTGGCTCCTTGTCAGCTTTTCATACTCCTGTGCTGACATGCTGCCTGCTCACCCTGCCTAACTAAGCTAACAAAAGAAATAAAACAATTGTGATCTGAACTCTGAGTATTCACTGCGTGGCTGTTTTAGAGTACAAAACACCTGCAAAGCTCACTATACACAAGTTACAGGAATTCACTCTACCCACACCACTACAAGCCAATTAGTATTTGCCAACCAATTAATATGTGGTGTGGATATTCCACCACTTTCAAACAATTAATATGTGATGCCCGTGCCCTGGTCCAGCAATCAAAGATCCTCAATCCTCACCACTAACACCAGTGAGGGGTGTCTCATATAGGAGGAAGGATAATAAATACACACAGTAAAGTGCAATTTCCCTTAAGAGCACACAGAGATCACAGTCAGTCCGGGGCTGGTCGCTCCCTTGCTCTCCAGGTCCCCAATAAGACTCCCCACTGGCATAGCTATAGGGTCCAGATCTCAGCCCAGTGGGCAAGCTAAAACCTCCAGCACCCTCTCTGTCCAACCAGTGCTCCGTGTCCCTGCTCAAGTAGCTGACACACACACATACTTTGAGAAGAGTTTATACAACCACACAGACATTCCTGGGAAGGCTGGCACAGGTTCTCCAGCTGTGCCCCTTTTACCCAGACTATACAGTAGTACCACTTCCCACCACTCACTAATATTTTACAGCTACTAAAAGGCCCTTAAAAGGGTGTCCAATTATTACTGTGTAATATTATTATCCAATTGGTAAGTGTGACTAAACAGTCAAGGCTTTTTTTGGAGTGACTTGTACAGTAATCACTATAAATATGCAATGTACTCTAGAGCTTAACTTATCTCTACACAAAACAGCCACAGTTGAAAGGTTTAAAAACATTTAATAATAAATAATAAAAACACCAAACAATACTTTCTACTACACAGTGCCAGTCAAGAGTTCAGAGATCACAGAGAAATACTAAAAATAATTCAGTAGCAAAGTTCTGACATCACAGAAAAACAATTGGTATAATATTTCTAGTTTCTAGCTATTTCTAAGAGAAAACACAAATCTAAGATACCTTACATATAGAACACAGGCAGTGCTGATGAGTTGGATGGTCAAGACAAAAATGCTTAATAATCTCTGATTCTCTTGGTTTTTAAAATCACATTCCTGGTTCCCATTACATCATTCTTCACACTTCCCTGGGTTCTTAACATCTCCTTGTGTTATCTTGCAGCTGGTCAGGAAGCAGAGCAATACAAATACATTTGCATGTTTAAATCTAGCAATTTAACTCTTGGTTAAAACAATAGAAAGAATGTCTTCATCTAGACAGGCTGGAGCCGACTTTAGATCAAAGGGTCACAACATGCTTTTACTTGGTCAGTAGAGAGCACTGTTGTGACATTTTTTACAGTTCCACATCTAACAGCAGTTTTTCAATTTAAGACAACAAGCCTGTGCCTAACATTAATATTTACAAATGATAGAATTATCTATAAAATTCTATCTGGCTAAGCTGGCAGCCTTCACACCATCGTTGCTACTGTCCCTGTATTTCAGGTCTGGATGATGCCAATGGGCTGCAGGTACATCAGCCATCACTGCCCCCCCCCCCACTTGTGGCTGCTGTGATGAGTAAGAAGGTTGGAAGTGTCTCATTAGGGGCACACTGACCTCTCCCAAGTAGGTAGTGCAGCTATTTCACCTATTGTGATCTAGCCATCAGTGTGGCAGGAAGGAAGCAGTTGACAGTGCAATAGACCATTGCGTTTCTGCTAGCATGGCCCTCCTGAAGTGCATTGCAGATGTACTTGACAAGCATCCCTTGCCATCAGGATATCAGAGGAGTGTGCGGCCCTTGCCACTGGCTACCCTGATCTGTCACAGCTATATGATGGCTATATGATGGCTGTTTGGTATCTATTTCTCTGAAGTACAGGCTAACACAGAAGGTCTTTGGCTAACAAAGTTTGCAAATGACTGCAAACTAGGAGCAATAATCAAAACTCCTAACGATGTGGGCATCCTACAAAAGGGCCTCACTGAGACAGATGCCTGGTGTCAAAGCCATGGCCTCAAGCTCAGTGCCAAAAAGTGCATTGTCATCCCTTTTGGTAAAAACCTCTGTACTCATGAACTACCGCATAGGCAGTAGTCTACTTAACACCGAAAGTGTGATAAGAGACCTTGGGACACAGATGGACAGTAGTCTCTCCTTTGATAATCACATCACCACAGTAGTCAGGAAATCCTTCAACGTGGCACACCTCATCACAAAAGGTTTCTCATCCAGGAAAAAAGAAGTCATTGTTCCCCTCTACTCATCACTCATTAGACCCATAATAGAATACAACACCCCTTTTGGTTTGTACCTCACAAGACGTCTACAACAACTGGAAAGGCCACAGAAATACCTCACAAAGAGGATTAACAGCCTCAAACAGATGCCCTATGCAGACCGTCTCAAAAAACTCCAGCTTTACTCTGTCGCATATCGCCTACTCAGTGGCGATCTCTGCCTAACATACAAAGCTATGTCAAACTCAGAGCTGTTGGACATGCTCCACTTAAGGAAATCACAATCCCTCCAAGCTACATGCTCTAGGGACCTAAACCTTGTCACCACAATAAACAGAACATGCTGGAGGGATAGATTCCTGCCCCAGAGACTTCCCATACTCTGGAGCAAACTACCTATCTATATCAAACAGAGATCCTCATTAGTACTCTTCAAGAAAAATCTTGATGATTGGATGGGAGAGAGGAAATTCACCCCAGGGATCACTTCTGTGGCTCTGCTTGACAGGGGCACAGGAAAATAATTTTCTTGGGTGGCAAAACCAGGGTACCGTTTGGCTAGGCTTATAAAGGCCCTAAGGCCAATAGCCTAGTACCTACCTTTGAACCTATGAACCTATATTGACATCCTTCTGTACTGGCCAACAGCTAGCATTGCCCATGCTCCAACCTATCCTCAGGCAGGTGTACTCTTTCCTATTGTAACATAACTCACCTCTTATGCATTGTGTACTCCTCCCATTAACCATTTGTCCACTGTATATTGTCTCTGTGCATCCCATATCTCCCCCATAGTATGTGCACATTTTTCCCTGTTTGTGCTGTTTTGTATTTGTGTGCATCTGCTGTCTACACTTCCCCCTCCCTTCCTCCCCCTATTCTCCTTCTATCCTTTTCAACATTCCTTCTCTCTCCATATATATAAAAAATGGGATATTTATTCCTACAAGGATGTGCCCTGCTTTCCCATTGTACTTCCCTTTTTGAGATTCTTCTTTTCCCATTTCTTACTGTTTTAGTTTCCCCTTTGCTCCCTTTTTGAGGATACAGTAAATGTCCAGGTAACTGGATAGAAGGCAACAGATATTTTACAATGTGCTACAAATTATTACTATGCAGCCCTTGTTGATGGCCTGCTTCAACGTGTTGACTCATGCTAACTGCTGCCCCCCAATTTTGCACATCAGCCATCTCAAAGGTACTGTTTTTCTCCACAACCTACTTCTTTATCAACTTCACTGTTGCTGGCTTACAGCTTCTTTGCAATTCTTTAATTTTCACATCAGAGCACAGCTAGCTTCCCAGATATGCAGTTTGTTACCTTGCTGTGGCATGCAGCTCATCTTTATGAATTCCAGCTTGTAGTGTAATCTGCTGCTTTAGTTTAAATAAGATTTCTTTTACATATACAAAAATATTTTATATATATATATATATATATATATATATATATATATATATATGTATATATATATATATATATATATATATATATATATATATATATATATATATATATAAAGGGTTCATTAAGGTCAGTTAGCCATCACAAACTCTAAAAAAAAGTCTTGAATAAAATAACAAGTACTGATTAGAATCTACTGAGCTGTTAGATTTTTAACTACCATCTACAGTACCCTTTACTTAATATAATTAGTAAGTGGAGGTTTTAATTAGAGGTGTGTAGACAATGATTAGCCACAAGCTCACTAATAAATTCTGTATTTGAAGATTTAATGTCTAATAGTGTTTTAGAAGGAGTTAGAATTCAGGTTCCTTTCCGTTTTTATTTGTTCAGTTTGTAGTCATGTTCTAAGATGGAATCAAAGTATTACGAATATACAGTTGCCATACGACTAAAGTGGTATATGCATTATTTTGTCCCTGTCAAAATGCATGTGTAAGTGAAACCAAGAGAGCTCTTATGATTTTTGACAGGATTATGTTTATGATATCCCAAACCATAATCCTAAAAGCCTTATTGCCTTGTACTATTGTGAATATGAATGCTTCAGTGCACGTTGCACCTTACAAATTAGTCTTAAATATTGAAGTGGTACGAAAATATTTAACTTTGTTTTAATTGCATAATTAACCAGATGTACAGTTGATAAATGGTTGTATTTCATTTGTGATTGCTAACTATATTTGAATCATGTCATATAGGATTGTTCAGTCTGTTTTACCCATTGGAAGGCTCACTGCCAAGGTATAGGGGAAGGTATAATAAAGATACTGGAGTCTGAACTGTCATCCATCATTTTTTCTCAAATTGTGGTTTCCAGTCATATTCAGTCTCTTTTAACATCTGGGGATATAAATGTTTTGAAGAATTCATTCAACTACTGCTGGATTCTTTTACTAATAAGGTGATTTATGTGACATTTTATAATATCCGGCTGGTGAGTATAAATAAATAGAGTTGCACCATATACCATTTTTCAGAACCATTGAACCTATTAACATTCTTTAAGAATATTTTCGTAATCACTGACTGCAATGCTCCTTCCTTACTCTTACCAGTTGCCTGGCTAGTGTTTACTCCACACTGTGGCACTGCATAGGTTTTCTGGACTATGCCTGGTAGGGTTAAATAGGTCACCCCACCACCAGATGCTCAGTCATAAGTACCAGCCCCAGATCAGGCTCCAGGGAGAGCACCAGTATCCCTTTTAAGGGTGAGGGTCTCTGATTCCCTCTGTAGTGACTGTAGTATTGCAGGCATTTACAGGAGACTGGTGGTGAATTAAGACTTATTCAAGAACAAACCTCATAGTTTATCAGCCAGTCCATGTCCCCATTATCACCTGTGGTCATGAGCTTTAGATAGTGAACATGAGGATGACATCACAGATACAAGTAGCAGAAATGAGATTCCTTCACAGGGCAGCCGGTATCATTCTCCATGACAGAATGAGGAGCTCTGCAATCTGGGAAGATGTTGGAATACAGCCCGCGGTCCTCTGTGTTGAAAGGAGTTAACTGAGATGGTTTGGGCACCTTCTAGGGGTACCATCTGGGCACCCACCTTTGATGGGAGGTGTTCAGGGTTCAGCACAATGAAAGAACACCTAAGGGTTGACCCAAGACAATGGGGATACCACAGAATGGCATATACATGCACAAGATAAGGTGGGAGGTTGGCATTATGGTTAAGGTGTTTACCTTACAGACACAAGGTGCAGGGTTTGATTCTTACATGGGGCAATTGGCTAGGCTTAAAATGGCCCACAAGGGCACTTAGCCTAGTACTAATCTATGAACCTATGAACAAGCTAATACATATAACATTTACATTTTCAGACTTTATGATTTTTCCTACCGAAAAACTTTGGAAGACTGGGTTCACTTAATTCATGTTTTGGATAATTGACATTTGTATAATTGACTCTCTACTGTAGACAAGGCATGGATAATATATAGGTGAGAAATATATACCCAGTGACTTC
This sequence comes from Protopterus annectens, assembly GCF_019279795.1. Taxonomy (NCBI): domain Eukaryota; kingdom Metazoa; phylum Chordata; order Ceratodontiformes; family Protopteridae; genus Protopterus; species Protopterus annectens. Next base: position 886,655,401 of record NC_056744.1, on the reverse strand, counting down.
TGAATAAATGAGATAGCTGCCCTTTTATTAACACTTTGCACTAGGTGAGTCTCATTAGGAGTTTTTTAAGACAGAATATTACATCTGATGAGCATCTGTGTGAGGACAGCCATGTCAGGAGGCAAGATTATGAAAACTGCACTTCTGCAAGTATGGCGGTCACTCTGTATGGTGAAATAAGACAAAGCCTCTGACATCTAAAGAATGTTGGGAGTGCTTTGGCCTCCACACTCACATGCAAAAAGAAGGAACACTGTCATGTGAATGTTATTTGGCTAATGGAAATGACATTTACACAGCTGCTTCCACAACTTCACACTAAGTCCCTATGACTACATAGAAAAGAGTCCTTTATAATCCAATGAACCATGTAAGCAGATTTAAAGGACATGAAAATGTACATCATATTTTTGCTATGTAAGCTGATATAAAATATAGTAGAAAAATAAAAGGTTCCCACAAAAACTAAGAAGAAATTAAAACAACATACATTTTTATTTAAAGCAAAGGTCTAGGCAGAGAGTTATGCAGTATCTGCTAACATTTTACCTCATGTTTAGATTAACTTGCTCCATTCTGCCTTTGAAGATGTCTGTGCAACCAATAAAAAATAAACTTAACATATACCATGAAAATTATCTTGCAACTGGAACTTCAATATTGTAGTTAGTCCCATGCTTTTTGTGCTGTGGTTCATTTACAGTAATACCAAATGCAGCCTTAGAGAAGGAATCAATCGTTTAGATAACATCTACTTAATCATGTCATTTACTCCTGGGTGAAAATAATACATGAATAGCTTTAAACTGAAACTAGTGCTATTCTAATTGTTCTTGCAAAGACTCATTAATCTGTTAAATGCTTATTTGAAACAAAAAAAGTGTTACTTTAATTCAAAAAGTACGTTGCTAGCTTATTTGCACCATGTAAACAATTAAGAAAAAGATTAAATTATAGGTCTGCTATCTAAATCAGTGTTGTTTTAATAAGGCTGCAGTGAGCGCCGGAAATAATTAGACTACTACTTGAAGAACATTAGACAAGTCATTGCACACTTCATGCTTTAATGTAATTCCAGGTTCTTACTAGGCAAAGTAATACTTTTCAAAGGCAAGGTGCAACTAGATGGTCTAATTTTAGGGTAAAATGTTAGCATCTTTCACTAAAATTAAATTTTCTAGCTATATCTTTATATTAAGAATCTGACTCTTTAAAAAATGTTTGAGCTAAATAATGCATACTCATACAAATGCTCTGACAGTTGATTTGGAAGGCACATTTGGATATAATTTAAATTAGGCAGGAAGATTTACAAATCAGTAACCACTTGAACACCCTTGGGAATACATTCTAAAAGAATAGACGTAAGAATGAAGTTTATTTCTGTCTGTTAAAATGATACAGATCCAACACCATGCATTATACAGTCCACACCAGCTAAGTATACTGAACAATAACAAAACGAAAAGGAAATCTTACTTTAGGGAGGGTCAGTGAAGCAATAAATTATAATGTTTGGATTATACTCAGCAGCAAAGCTGTGTTGATTCAATCATTGCTTTCATAGTGAAGGCTTATGTTGTGGCATGCCAATGCAGGAATTCGTATTCGGAAGCATGAAGCTCCCATATATGAGTAGTGCTGGAATGCACTCTGTTCAGTTCTTCTCACTGTGGAGAAACTGTAAGGTGCTCAGATGCATGTTTTTCATGAATACATTAGGTTAAGGATCATTACACATTCGTAGTTTGTCATTTATGTAGTTGATTATTTTGGATTACACAGCTGCATTGAGAAGTTTTTTTTTGTTTGTTTTTTTTTTCAGAAGGCTAGGTCTTTGACTTTTAAATCAATAAATAAATGTGCTTCCAGTAAACTAATTGCTCATAGAGATTTCCTTTCTCATTGCTTGTTCTGTATAGGGGTCTGATCGCAGCACAAACACTAGTGGGCTCTGTTTGAAGTTTAGTAAAGCTAACAGTCTAAAGAGATATAAGGCACTTTATTCCCATTTTCCTGAGGAAAAAAAACTTCAAATGCTGCAGGACATTTCTAGAAAGAACAAGAGTTCTTATTCTTCGAAACATTGGAAGAATAAAGACAAAACTCTGTACTAATAGTAGACAGAAGAGGCATACTCTGGTAAATATTAAAAATAATTCCCATTTGAGCCATGCTGAATAAGTGGCAACACATCAACATCTCTCACACCAGGGACTCAAAAGTCAGTCTTGAAGAATAAGGAAAAAGACTCAGAGTTAGTATGGATAACATTAATGTGCCCGCATCAGTGTCTATGCTTGCAACAGTCAACATTTCTTTTTATAAGTACAGGAGCTTTCATCTCATCAAAACAATGCTAACTGCATCATTTTAGACTTGCCTGTGAGTTTCTGAGGACAAAGGAAAGGATGTCAGTATCCGTGATGTAAGTACTCGCCACTTCACAATTAAGTTTTTCCTGGTAGATAGATATATATAGATAGATTGAGATATTTATCTGCATTCTTTGTGCGTCACTAAAAGTCTGTCTGTACTCTAACATTCAACTTATAACCACACCGACTAGATATAACAAAGCCACATCCAGACAATCAAACCTCAGTTGGATCCTGACATCCTCTCCAAATAAAATCTCTTCCTATGGATTTCTGTCAAAAAGCCTAAGTAATCACTTACTAGTCTATTCCGTAAGGCACCACAGCAACAGTCTCAAGGTATATCATTGTATCCTGCTAAGAAAATGTACTACTTTTTATGAAGACACTTTTATTAATACACTACATTTCCTAAACTGTGAGTCACTAAAGACTCTTCCAGTAAATAATGCTGTCTCTGAGTTCAATAATATCTTCTTAGGTTTTAAACACACTAGCCCCCCTTACAACAAAAAATGTCAAAGCCAGCCCTTCTCAATAGCTGTCCTTAGCAACTAAATAACATGTGAAAAAAGAGATAAAGCCTGTAAGGTCTGGACAAAAAATAAAACACATCTTACTTCACTAGCATATAGACAGCTAACAAACCTAACAAAACAACTTATCAACAAAGATAAGAAATCCTATGGGAATTGTGGGAACAATACATGCAAAATAATGTTTTGGAGGTGGAATGAGGCTTAAGGGAAGGCAGGAAGTGAATGAGTGATGTAATGTTCGATTGACAATAACTGTATAGACAATCATATGAGCTGTAGAAGGTTTCCAACTGAAAATATGTCAATATTTTTTTTTATTTATATAAATGTATAATTGCCTGTGTCATAAATGATAATTCAATAAAGATATTTTTGTTTAAAAAAAATCCAATTACTCAGCCAGTCAAAACAGACACTGTAATAATACAAAACTGTTCTGAGCCTCAGTCAATAAACTGTTAAGTCCAGGACAAGCTACACAGTCAACACCAAAGACACAGAAACATAATGATTCTTAGCCAACCAGTTCAATACCCACTTTATACAGGCAGTACTGTCATTAACCAGCCAGGTCAATTAAGCTGTTGATGTCCCTACCTAATCAAATAATTTCTCATTTCTCAACATTTCTCATTCCATTCAGTTCCTACAAATACCATCAAAAATATCTCAAAAAATGAAAGTCTACTCAAGATTAGAGGTAGACGAGGCTCAACTATTAACAGTTAAGATAGGTGGAGATGAGATAAAAATGGTAATAAGTTCATAGGTTCATAGGTACGTATTAGGCTAACTGCCCTTACTAGCTATTTAAGCCTAGCCAGTTTCCTTTTTTTTGTACTCAAAATGACCTATCCCATTGGGTTATAGATTGGTCTTACCCATCACATGTTTGACAATTATATATGACCCCTAAAGAGAATAAATGGGAACATACCATAGATAATTTGTGGGGGCCCATGCATGGGGTAAAGCATTTAGGAGGTGTATCTGTCTATTAGTAGTATGGTAGGCAGTTTTGGGATACATTTTCTGTTTCCTATCCATAGATCTAAGTTTTGCTTGAAAATGGACAGAGGTGAACTTTGTTTTATGTGGCTGTGGGAGTCTGTTCCATATCAGTTGTATCTTCTGCAAAATATACCTCTCTCTCCAAACCATTCTGTTGATGTTGTAGAAGATGTTTAGATCCCTGGACTGAGTATTTCTGATGCCATTTGGCTTTCTGATGTGCAGTAAATCCATCAGTAATAGGTCAGAGAATGCCTTGTATGCTAGACACAGTTTACCTATTATCAGACTGTAGGATACTGAGTATAGTGACATATAATCACAATTTCAGAAAAGTCTCCAGGAATAAATGATATTCCTGTGGAAGTAAGGAAGCTGGGAGGGAAGAAATTGATAAAGATCAAGAAGGATTTGTTTAACAGTATTTTAAAAGGAGAGGAACCCCAACATCCTGGAAGTAAGCTGTGGTGGCTGTAATACCTAAACATGGTAATTACGCATCAGTCCAAGCCCATTTCAATTTTAAATCCTGATTATAAAGTGTTTATAGCGGCTAAGAAATGACAAAGGTGTTCCCAAAGTTATTAGATATAGATAGTGGGTTTCATGGAGGGGAGGCAAACATTTGACAACATTAAAAGAACAATGATGATCCAAAGGGAAGCAGAGTATAAGCAAATACCACCGGTGTTGGTAAGCCATGATGTAAAGAAAGCATTCAACAGAGTGAGCTAGGATGTTATGAATAGGTAGGCGGACACATTTGCATTCCCTGATATGATAATAAGGTTAATTAGAAGGTTATATGAGAGAACTGAGCCAAACATTAAAGTGGGAGGGCTCCTATCTGATAATTTGTGTCTGAACAGAGAAACCGGGCAGCCATTGGCAAACAAAATTAGGGACTCCGAAATGCAAAGATATAATTGGTATGGTAATGAAGAAAAGTTGTCTTTATTTGCAGATGATATTAATTTGTATCTGATAAATACAGAAAATGCCATCTCGGTATTGTGGAACATTGAGACATTTTCAAGTCTTTTTAGAATGCTTTTTATTGAAATTCACTTTGGAGCTCTGTCTATCTGTGGTTCTGTCTCGCAAAGCCAGTTTCAATAAAAACATTCTAATAATGACAGAGGGACAATATTTTAGTCTTTAAGTAAAATGTTGACTCTCTGTCATTAGTGAGACAGTAGAAAAAACAACACACACACACACACACACACACACACACACACACACACACACACACACACACACACACATGGGCATGCAAATATACACAAACACACACACACACACACACACACACACACACACACACACACACACATGCACATGAACGTGGGCATGCAAATACACACACACACACACACACACACACACACACACACACACACACACACACACACACACATATACAGTTTCTTTAGGATTAAAATTGCAAAGCTGGTGTTACGCTATTGAGCAGTGGATGGTGATGAGTGACTTAGTGACATCATTATGTCCAATGTTGGGACCATGGTTGCAAGATGTTAATGTGATGACTTTCAGGAAGAAACAAATGAAAACAAACTGAGATTTAAAGAGGTCATTTGGAATTTCATGGCACCTGCTGTTGTAATATTTTCTGGCAAATACCAGTCAGTTGAGTGTGTGTGTGTGTGTGTGTGTGTGTGTGTGTGTGTGTGTGTGTGTGTGTGTGTGTGTGTGTGTGTGTGTGTGTGTGTGTGTGTGTGTCCAAAGTGGTGTTACTGATGAGAATTTAGCCCCGATATTGATATTCTGGATTTGCTTGAATCTTATCAATAAGGAGTATGCTTTCTGTGCGTATGGCACAGCTTTTGCACTGCTTCAGGAAAACCATCATCTACCAAGTCTTTGAAAGTTAGTTTATGTTGTGCATCCATACTTATCTGAAGAAAGAATTTTTCTAGTGCAAAAATGTAAATCAGTGAACTGTGTACTGCTAGTCAAAACCGTGTTTGTTAAATGGCTATTTAATAAGTATGTTTTGTAATATGGTTCCTTTTCAAGCAAACTGCATGTCTTCTATTTTGTCACTTTATTATCTTGTAGTTCAGTACTGCTATAACTACTACTTTTAAAATGATTTAATGTTTCCCTCTATGGCATCTTTATATATTAATTGGTATCAAATTAACCTTTCTATATAGCTGTGTTGATAGTTATCTTATATATAACTAGATATAATATTATATTATATTATATTATATTATATTATATTATATTATATTATATTTATATATAAATATAATATAATAGATATATCTTATATGTAACTAGATATACTACAGATAATAAGAGGGTATATGAAATTATTAATAGAAATTGGCATTTTCTTATGGCGGATAGGGATACTATGAAATTGGTTGGAGAACAGCCTAAGTTTATATATAAGAACAATCAGAATATGAAACAGATATCATGTGGTAATAGAACTTGCACTTTAACTTGAGGGAGTACTTGGTACTTTCCCCTTTAAGAAGTGTAAGATGTGTAGTAGTATGACACGAGTTCAAAAGTTTAAGCATCCAACTCTACGTTATGAATTTGAACCGAGATTTCGTGCCTCCTACAATACTACTAACCTCATTTACCTGGCTACATGTGATGGGTGCAGCTGTTTTTATGTTGGCAAAACCACGAAACGTCTTAGGGATAGAGTGTACCACCATTTATATGATATTAAGCGTAGGAATTTATGCAATGCTTTAGCCAAGCACATAGTAGAATTTTCACTTCATACATTTAGTTTTAGGGTTTTACAAACTGTTGCATTGAATAAGAGAGGTGGTGGTAATAACATGGAACTGAAATGGATTTTTAAGCTACAAGCACATATCTATCCTGGTTTGAACAGTAGCATTTCTATTAAACTAGAGATGGATGCATGGCGCTTTAAGTAAATGGTTATAGCCTTTTATATGGAGGGTAATTAATGTTAGTTGTTCTGTTATTTAATTGTTTAATTATTTAATTAATACTTGGACTGTGAGTTTGCTGCTATAAAATGTGGGGATTGGGGCATTGTTTTAAGGATCTGAATTAGCACAAGACAAGACGAGCATACACTGCAAAGTCCAACAAGGTTTAATAGCTGAGTAAAACAAGCTTACAGCAGTCAGTAGTCCGGTGCACACTCCGGTAATTGCCAAGCAATAAAAAGTTAAAAACGATCTGCTGCACAGAATCCAAGTCACAAAGTGTAAAGCGCTTTTTGCTAGGAAACACTTCTCCTAACTTCTTCAGACAATAGTGCTCAGAAAGAAAAAACAAGTTTAAGTACTATCCTAGTGATTCATACTTGTTAATACAATTAAGCCAATTAAGCACAGTCACATAATTTAAAGGTGTAATCCTAAAATACTGAAGTCAAACAGTTTGTTTTTTGTTAAGTCATTAGGTAAAATGAGTGCCTTAGTTTTATAAAAAAAACAAAGTTCTGTTGTCTTATAACGGAACATATAGTAAATTAAATAGTATTAATTAAAATCATAGTTAGTTCACTTTGCTTATAACTAATGTTCAGGGACCCATGGAAGTAGTAATCTTTTCATAAAAAAACTGTGTTGTGTAATGTTTCTTTTAATCTATAAAAGGTGGGTGTAACTTAGCAATTGTAACCTCCCTAGGGCTAATGAGCATCTATTATTTAACCATCCAACAAAAATAATAAAAATAATGTGTGCAGCTACTATCTCTTAAGGCTCTTTAGTTTTAGCACACATAGAATAGAAGTCATTTCATTCAAGCCCGGTGGAAAGCATGCATTGAGTCTAAACTGCCACAAAAGTTCCAATTTCTCCAACATTAAGTGTAGACGCCTCTCCTCTACTATTCATCTCAATTGAGTCGATGGCCTTAAATTTGAAACTGTGGTTAGGGTTTTCAATGCAGTGTCTGGCTAGTGGGCTCCCCATTTTCCTTTTGTTAATGTAATAAACATGTTCGTAAAACATGTTCATAAATCCACTCCTTAAACTTACTGTCAGTCTTGCCTACATAGAAACTAGGGCAGCACTGACATAATGCTACATAGACTAAGGCTTTAGAGTTACAGTTAAACTTGTTCTTCAGGAAATAGTCACGCCCCCTAATAATGAATTTTGACCCTGTAGCAATGTGTCGACACTGGTTACATGCCTCACATTTAAATGTCCCTGGGGTGCCTCTAAAAGTGCTGTTACTACTTTCAGTAAGTTTTTTTAGGTTCCTTCCTTTTTTCCAGGTGACCAGGGGTTTGTCTCCCAACTTTCCTTGCATATCCCTATCGGACAGTAACAACTGCCAGTTTTTGCCCAGTATTGTGATCAGGGCTTCATAATCTAAAGAGAATGTAGTCACGAATCTCAAATGATTTTGCTCCTTTTGTGGTCCAATACTATTCCTAACTACGGGGTTACTCAGTTCTATCTCTACTGAAACGTTGGTTTCAAAAGTGTGAGCTGCTGTCCATTCTTGGGAGAGGATGGGTCTGAAGTGGCCAGAGGCCCTTTTACTACTTACCTCCCTTATAAGGTCAGCAATCAACTCAATGGGGTACCCCCTCTTGAGGAACATGGACTTCAAGAGTTCACATTCCTCAAAGAAGTGGTCATCCTCTGTAGTCATCCTGGCCGCTCGTACCAGTTGGCCCTTCACTACACTCCTCTTCTGGTGTAGCGGGTGAAAACTAGTGTAATGTAAGAATGAGTTAGAGTAAGTACTCTTTCGGAAAATCCTTGCTAGATATTTTTTCTGGGCTCTATCTTTAGATAGTTCAACATCCAAGAAGCTCATAGAATCTATGTGGAAGTTGCTAGTAAACCTGAGAAAGGTGGTGGACCTATTAAACTGCTCCAGAATTTCAGCAGCTCGTTCAACACCCCCTATAATAATCATAAAAATGTTGTCTAAAAAGCGGGTGTAATAATAAATACACTCATTCAGTCCAGGGTTATCAAAAATGGTGTCTTTTTCCCGTTTGGCCATGACTAAATTGGTGAAACTAGCTCCACAAGGGGACCCCATAGCTACACCAATCTGCTGTCTGAAAAATTATTTTTCAAAGGTAATATAGTTATTGGACAGTGTTATACCTAGCAATTCGTCCACCAATCTCAGTTCTGAATGTTCTGCCCCTTTAAATCTCATATGGTCGATAACCATTCTGTTCCCAAGGTTTGTGGGATCACCGTGTATAGATTGCAAACATCCACTGTTAAAAAACAAAAGTGCTCATTATAAGCTAAAGAGTTAATACTCATCAAAAATGTCCAAGAGTCTTTGCAAATCTGAGGTTCCAGGGCCACAAATCTATTCAGAATGTCATCTATCACCTTAGCACAAGAATAGGTGATTGATTGTCGAGCGCCCACTAAGGGGCACATAGGTGGATCTTCTTGATTCTTGTGGATTTTAGGTATTCCAAAAAGTACAGGTAGTCTAGGTGATAGTACTGACAAATAGTTAAACATATCAAGGTCGATGATTGAGTCAATGAACATATCATTCAGGAACATTCTGATACGGTTGTATGCTATGTTCAGTTTGTTCAGGCTCACTTTAATACATGCGTTACTTTCAAGTATCTTCCCCATTCTTTCCTTGTAGTCCATTTTGTGCATAATGACCAGTCCACCCCCTTTGTCAGGTTTCATTATGTGGACTGGTAAAAGTCAAAAGTTGCTTAGAGCTTCTCTTTCATTCTTGTTCAAGTTGGTCCTTAATTCAGACTTGTGTTGACGGTTAATAAAAGCCCTATGGTCCATTTTGCACATTCTTTCAAATAGTAAAATGGACGGGTGTAAAGGAGGATTAAATGTACTAGAAATATGCAAGTTTGGGTTCCCATTGTAGTTCCCGTTACCCAACATTAATTGTAAATTGAGTTTTCTAGTGTAAAGTTTAAAGTCCAGTAATAAGGACCCTAAATCAGTAGCACGAGTTGAAATGAATGTAAGTCCTTTTGCAAAAATTTCAACTAATAGAGGTTCGATAGTGTATTCGGTAAAGTTGTAAATTTTGAAATCTCTGCTTTTGTTCATTACAACTTTACAAGAGGGGTTATTTGAACTGGCCCTTTGGTGAAAGGTCACCTCTTGTTCCTGTTGTTGTTGTTCCTCCTTGTGTTGTATTTCCTCTGTTGCTTGGGGGTAGATTTGTTCACCCCCTGCCCCCAATGGTTCATGGAGTTTTTTGGAACATTATTTGAACTTACGCCCGCCATCTGAGAATTGTTGTCCTCATCATCCTGGTCTGTGAAGTAGTTGTTGTGGTTGGCTTCATTCTCATTTAGTGCCCTTCGGTTTCTAGACCCTGGTAAACCCTCATTTTGATTGCTGTTACTATTATCAGATGTACCCCTTGTGATATTAAAACCTCTAGGGGCATTCCATATTTGTGATGGGGGTGGGTCTGGGTAAGCTATAAGTAAAGTGAACTAACTACGATTTTAATTAATACTATTTAATTTACTATATGTTCGGTTATAAGACAACAGAACTTTGTTTTTTTATAAAACTGAGGCACTCATTTTACCTTATGACTTAACAAAAAACAAACTGTTTGACTTCAGTATTTTAGGATTACACCTTTAAATTATGTGACTGTGCTTAATTGACTTAATTGTATTAACAAGTATGAGTCACTAGGATAGTACTTAAACTTGTTTTTTCTTTCTGAGCACTATTGTCTGAAGAAGTTAGGAGAAGTGTTTCCTAGCGAAAAGCGCTTTACACTTTGTGACTTGGATTCTGTGCAGCCAGATAGTTTTTAACTTTTTATTGCTTGGCAGTTACTGGAGTGTGCACCGGACTACTGATTGCTGTAAGCTTGTTTTACTCAGCTATTAAACCTTGTTGGACTTTGCAGTGTACGGTTGTCTTGTCTTGTGCCTATTAGTTTTTGGACGTTTTTAGTAAACAGGATCTGAAGAAACGTAGAGTGTATACGTGAAAGCGCTTGTCTTATGCAATAAATTGGATTTTTTATCGCACCGGAAGCCGTGGTGGTTTTGTTAAGTCTTTGTTCATTTACAATTTGTCTTTTTCAACAAGACCTTTGGGTGGTTGTGGTGTTATTTTTTGCTTCTCTTATATATAATTACGTATATTGTCTGCTGTCAGAAGATTACTCTTCCTAGAACTTCACTGAAAATGGGATCTCCCAGCTGGCCTTTCTCGGTTAATTCTGTCTGGCAATTTGGTGCAACGGGTTAAGGCTGTGAGCTGTTGTACAGGGCTTGATTCCCTCACTTGTGTGACTTTGATCAAGCTACTTAACCAGAGAGTGCTTGGGGGCCCCTTGGAATTTAGGCTACGCTCCTCAATGGTCCCTTGGTCTGCAAGCCTTCTAACAACCTATGACCAAATGTAAATAATGCTGGTGTTAATTGGATATTTTGAAATCAATCTGAAAACAGGTGTTAAAATCCATTAGAATTTTCAGCCAGTAATTGCAAAGGTATGAATAGAAGGATAAATTAAGTTTAGTTTAAATGGAGGGCCTTCTCAATAAGATATTGCAGTGATTACTAGGGACAATATTTATTAAAAGACTAAAAAGTAAAAAATAAAATATAAAAAATATTTTTTAATAAAGAATTATTTTTATTTAGTCACTCTAAACAGCAAAACATAAGGAAGAAGAGTGAAAACTTTGCAAAAGAAACACAACAAGCTGATTTCGGAAAAGCATCCAAAGCAGGAATCAGCAAAACCAGCCTTGAATGCTTTTCTGAAAGAACTGTTCTGGTAGAGTTTTTAGTTGAATCTAGAACAAAAGTAACTTAAAAAAGGAATAATTAGTAGGACATGTAAAATATTGCACAATAGCTACAGGAAACAATCAGAGGAAGATAGAAAAGACAGGGAACAGAAAACAAGGGGAGGACATATGCATGGCTCCCAAATATGCAACAAAGTCTAGAAGATTTAGGAATTTTGCTTGGAATTTTTTGCATAGGTATTTTATACCTCAGGCAGACTCCAAAGAATTTTTTCCTTTTGTAGATGGCAAATGTTGGAAGTCAGATGGGAAAGAAAGAGATAACTAGGAGCATACGTTTTGGAAATGTAAGGAGCTGGCAAACTTTACAAATTCCCTGCAGAGTACTCTGTCAGAAATATTGGGTGAGCAAGTGGGTGTCACTAAGGTAATTATTTTTTGAGCTGGGATACAAGACCTGAACTGCCTAGACATAGTAAGGCCTTGTTAAGTTTAATTCTGGTGGCTGCCCAAAAAAAGCAATTACTAGAAAATGGAAATCAAAGTCTGAATCGACTGTATTTGAAGTAGTGAATATTGTAACAGAGATAAAAGAACTGGTAGTGAGATCTTTAGAAAAGGTAGGAGCAAATTACATAGAAAAATGGACATTATGGGACTGATACATGCAGAATGTTTTGTAGGAGGAGTGAAATTAAGTGATGGTAGGAACTGATCAATTTATCTAATGTTGGATCGATGATAACTCTATAAAAATATATGTGATGTATAGTATCTGTAACTGTGAACATGCTAACATAGTTTATTTTCTTTTATATAAATGTATATTTGCCTATATCTTAAGTGATAATTCAGTAAAGGTGTTAAAAAATGAAAGCCTGTAAAACTGCCCCTGTCAATCTACCTGGAGAAAATCTTAAAATAACAGCTGAGTCTGTTGCATAACCAGTCTAAATTCTAATAAATTGATGCATATCTGAAAATAAAATCCCCTCATTATGGAAAAAAAATAATTTGTTATTTCACTGCCAAGGGCAGAATCAAGTCAAATCTTTTAGACTGTATTCATATGCAACTTCTCAACTATCTAATAGAAAAAATAACTTCTGTCTTCAACCCAGCACAGCTTCCATCCTCATCATAGCACAACTACTGCTGTACTGAATTTTGTTAATAGTGTCAGCACCCATAGGCAGTACAGAAGCCTGGTCTACACCAGCTTCCTCAATTTACCAATGTTTTTTGATACTGTCTACCCCCAGAAACTCTTATATAAACGTTCATCCATAGATAGGGCTCATCAGTTCTTCACTGCAATGGTTGGTTCCAGAGCTGTCTGTCAAATACAACACAAACAGTGAAAAGCAAAAATGGTTTCTCTACCTTCTTGTTGGTAAGTATTGATATCCCACAAAGATCTGTACAAGGCCCCATACTTTCTAACATATTCATCAATGACCTCTACACTGCTATAAAAATGCTGCTCTAGTTCAATATGTTAGTACAGTTTCTACTTTCTTACAGCCATCTCTCCTGTAAGCAACCCCAGTCTTCACTAACCTTCAAGTTTCACAGCTGTCCAAATTTGAGCAATGTAACAGAATACAAAAACAATAACAAAATAGCCAAATGTTCAGTAAACTATAACAGTAAAACACACCACTGGCTCATTGAAAGAATTAAACTCGTTTGAACTGCAAAACCACCTAGCCCTTTCCCAGCTAACTATAATACACAAACTTCTCTATAAGCCAGAAAATTTTGCCCTTAACAACTTAATACAACACTATTTCCCCAACAGAATTTTACACCATAGAGAGAAATCACTAATCACTATAACCAAATTATCTAATAGTGTAGGAGACTGTCCATATTCAAATAGTGGAGCTAAACTATGGAACCAAACCCCACTACCACTGAAATCCATCTAGAATGTAAACTCATTTAAAAAGCACCTACAACTTCACCTATCAGATCAATGGATCTGCTGCTCTGTATCTCCAGGATAAATGTCACTGCAGTCTTCACCTTGCCATATCAAACCATTTCCTCTCACTCAGCATCCTGTGCTCATAACTAGCCTTCACCAATTCCTGAATAAGTTTTATTAGCATCTCCCAGCCATATACATAATTTTGTGATGCTGCTTGCAACCCAAACTTTATAGTTCTAATGTAAACCTTATGATAGCAATATATAATTGTCTGTCAACCTACTTAATACCCCATGTCTTAACTACAAGATCAACATTTTCTCAAGTCACTAATCACAAGATCTATTATCTGTTTAACAAACCCAGTAATACACCTCTTCAAATGCTCAAAGTCCAACATCTACTAAATGGATAAGTATTTTTATACTGTAATAATCTCCTTTATTTCATATGAATGTGATATAATTATCATATATATATATATATATATATATATATATATATATATATATATATATATATATATGTGTAATTGTTAATGTACATTATGTAATGTATTTTCATATTTATTAATGAACATCTGTTTGAAAATGTTTGTCATATATTGGAGTTTCTACTTCCTGGGCCTCCGCAGAAAATTTTTTTTGACTAATGCCAGTTGGGCAAACATGGTAAACAAAAGCAAAATAAATAAAGAAATCATATGAGCATTAATAAAGCTGCTAAAATCCTTTTAAACCCTCCATACTTGCGTTACTTCCTAAAACAAAATAAATATGAACTCACGGCAAAAGGCAGCCATATTCACAGTTCCAAATTGCCCTAGCTTATCTTATTAACTCCCTGCCCCCAAATCTAGCCTTAGTTTAAAAAGAAAATCTAAACTAAATAAAACATAGATATACTAAAATAAAGACTGCACTTCATGCTCGATTCCACTATAAAACATCAAATGGCAAAACCCAGAGTATCAGAAATGCTGAAAACAAATGCCTGAAATATAGAAGGATGAAAAAGGATAACTGGAAGTGTTTTGCAGGGGGATGGCAGGTTGCCCTTGCTCCCCTGGTGTGGGGGTAAGCCCCATTCCAGACATATGTTTATCAACTGCATGGTCACATCAACTCAAAAAAGGGTGAGTCTCCAAAAAGGGGAATAACTGTTGGTGCTCACTTAGAAATCGCTCCAGCAGTAATCTCCTGTGGAAAACAACATTTAGTGTTGTGTTCCTTGGTGTCTTGTGCTTTGACAACTGACACCTGGGAAATTTCACAGTGGCCACTTCTAGAGAAACTTACATATTCACATCAGTGTAAAATACACACACACACACACACACACACACACACACACACACACACACACACACACACACACTGAGCATGCATAATATATACAAACTACCCCTTGCCCCACCTTAAAAATATAAAAACACTGCTACCTGGCCTAGCCACCTAGAAATGGAATTCATTCTTATTATTAATGAAAAAAAAAATCAGTGGGAAACAATACTTTTAAAAACACACCAGAAAATGGAAAGATTAAATCTGCAGTGGTCTGGGTGTGTGTGACACATGAAATATATTGCACTATTTTGGAAATTACTTTGAGAATTGAGCCTTCACAGCTCATCAAGACATGTGTGTCTTATGAAACACAAGTCTTGAAATTTCATAACTGAACATGTAATTCAAGTAAAATGGTAAGAGCTCAAAGGAGTGACTTAAAGCATGTTTTAAACTTGTGGTCAGAGCCCAAAATGAACAGTAAAAGTAAAATGATGGGAAATTTAGCAGCTGATAAGTCCAAAATAACACTCCCAAGTAACAACTTTCAGACTAAGAGAACCAATTAAGTGGTTCCATCCATCCCCAATCCTCTTTTTTGCACATGGGGTCAGGGTGTCATTTCAACAGTGACAATCATCTAGAGCCAAAGCTTATACTGCCAGGTGGCTAGCCCAGCTACAGTAGTTCTTCCATACCACACAGTCACACCTGTGGCCAATTTTATAGTGTCCAATCTACCTACTGCATGTGTTTGGAATGTGGGAGGAAACTGGAGCACCCAGAGAAAACCCACGTAAATACAGTGAGGAGATGCAGACTCCACAAAGAAGGCACCAAAGCCTAGAAGCGATCCAGGGAACTTCTTGCTATTAGGCAACAACATTATCCACTGTACCTCTGTGCTGCCCAATAAACTGGTTATGCTACCTGAAAGGTTACTTGCTAATGAATCATTGTTTAAATCTGAGAAACCTAAGGCTGTAAATAAGAATGTGCATATGTCTATGGACACAGAAACTGAAACGTGTTTCAGGCGTGAGAAAAAAGGGCACATTATTAAAATTGTTTAATTAGCAACATTGTACCTAACAAAAAAGTGATTTTTAACCAATGTGCTGACATTGAAAATATAGCATTGTGTCTATTTTATTTTTAGAATTGTTAACTGGGTAAGTACACTGGTCCAGGGATACTTTTCAGGCATAACCTAGTCCATTTAAGCAAACATTGCAATAACTAAACAGTACACACAGCAGTAAGTAAACAGTGACTGTAGCTGAGGTAAGAAGACACCAAACTGAAAGACAATACAGTATCTGTAGGCAAAACATTATAATATAAAATATTATAAGTAACCTCTTTATTACTGGCTTGCAAAAATTTGAGCACGGAAGCTGGCATTTTTTTTTTAAAGAATGTGATTTCTAACCGAAATGCAGATAATGAAAATGGATCACTTGAATGTGACAAAAACCTTGTAGAACAGCATAATTAGTATATTGTCCATGTGCCGCTGCTAAGTTAGCTAAATGCTTCACATTGGTGGATGGGAAGGGACTGAAGGAGGTCACTAGATATTAAGAGCATGCTTACACATATCAGAAGACATATGTCTGTAGACGTAAAATGGCAGGAAGAAAATGGAAGTATGGCGGCAGGAAGACATGTTCTATAACATCTCTTTAACCTTTGACTGCTGAGATCACTAAACTTATTGATGGCAGCATACAACACCTGCTGTCCATGAATGCACTTAGGAAAGTAATGAAATCACAGTACGTGACAGCAAAGTGAATTTGTTGTGACCCCAAGATTTTTGAGGAGACTTATTTAGATCTTACACACAGATTCATATGCAGGGAATATTCTAGTGGAGATTTGCAACATGCTTAGGCAGTGGTTTCCAAAAATAGAGGATTCCACCATGCAAGTAGGAAATGGTGTAACGTGCAATACTGAAAATATAATTTACCTTGCAGAATGTTTTTTTTGGCGCCTGCTATGTTGGTCAAATAACGTGCCTTAGTGACATTACATGTAGAAAAAAGTAGGAGTGATTTATATAAACACACCTTAGTTCATTCAAATGTTAAATTACATTTTTGTACCATTGATTCTGTTTCTCAAAGTTCTAATATGGATAAGGATTGTATACAAAGTATTCCTGGTAAAAAAGAAGTAAGGTAGATGGTAAAGACAGGTGCAGTGTTTCTGCCTGGATTATATGACTACTTATGAATATTATTCTTTGAAATTAAATCAAATGATAGAACTGTTTGCTAGTTTTGTCTTTATTTCTCACCATTGGTATTGGTATATGTTTGTCATGCAACTTATTAGAACTGTTATCTATTCCTTTTACAATACAGCATATTCAGATTTATTTTTTGCATAAATATATATATATATATATATATATATATATATATATACATATATATATATATATATATACATATACACACATGCACACGCGCACACACACACACACACACACACACACACACACACACACACACACACACACACACACACACACACACACACACAAGTTAGGGGTTCCCATTAGCTGTACCGCCCACTAAACTCTGATGTTAGTTGTCAAACCTTGTTGGCTTTGTGGCCTCAGTTATGTTGGAAAAATCACTGATAAGCTGTCAGTTTGTTGCCATGGCCTTTGTCTTCTAGTTCAAAAATCAAAACAAAGAAGGAAGTTTTATAACCCTATTAAGCTGAATCTAGAAGGCAAGAATGACAATGTTTACTGTGTCACCTTACAGTAAGATGCTGACCGGTTCGACTCTCAGCTAGAGCGTCTTCTGCGTGGAGACATGTGTGAATAGGCGTACCTTCGTTGAAGATTGTGCATCAGGGCTGGCAACTCGGTATGTAAAAATCAACTGCCAATCATTAGCAGACCGGAGTTCCACTGTGGCGACCCCTAACAGCGAAAAGCCATAAGACACAATAACAACTGTGTTCATTCTTTTGGCAGCCCATTTCACCAAATGGTGTATCATCAGACTGACAGCAGTGAATATATATATATATATATATATATATATATATATATATATATATATATTTTTTTTATTTTTTTATTTTACATTTGTTGAATGGAAAAGTCCGACTGGACACAGTTCCATTTTAAGCGGAGGCCCGGGGAGAAAAGCTCCAAAATACCTTACATTCAAGAAATATTCTATACCTAAACAGCTATAATCATCTCTTAATCATACAGTAATGAACAAAATACAATATTCTGTACCCACACAGTTGTAGATATCAAGTAACAATAAAATAATGCACAATATACATGAATTATTCAACATAACATAAACAGCTGTATATATATATATATATATATATATATATATATATATATAGTTTTTTTTTTTTTTTAATTTTTTAGAGGGAACAGTGAATGTTTGCCTAAGGTGATAGTAGGAGTTAATATATTTTCTAGTGTAATTACGTCGGGATATAAACTTTTCCAGGCAAAAATTAAGCTATGGAACCTAATTTAAATTATTGCAACCGAGTGAGGCAAAAATTTACCTGGGGAATAGCATGGGCGCAGCCAGTTGTCTAGGGATTGGATTTTCAGGAGTTGTTTAAATTGACTGGTAGATACAGTGGAGGTTATTTGGCTTGGTAGTGAGTTCCAGGTCCTGGCAATGGTGCAGGCAAACAGAGATTTTCCAGCATCATTTTTCTGTTTGATGATCTGTATGAGCTTCTGGCTACTGGATCTTAAAGGTCTTGTGGGAATGTGGGGCTGAATTAGACCCTGGAGAGCAGGGGTGTTTTCAGGAAGGTAACAGAGCCTGTGTGCTGTTGAGAGTTGGTTGAGTAAAAGTAGATGAGGCAGCTCAAGCCAGTTGAGTTGCTTCAGGGTAAGACAGTGGTGAGACCTGTATGAGGCTTCACTTGCAAACTTGGCAATCTTGTTATAACAAGATTGCATTTTGTTTAGGTCAGTTTGGTGTAGATTTGTTAGGACAGGGGAGGCATAGACAAGGATGGACAGGACATGAGTCCTAGCAATGGTTGCTTTGCTTTGTTTGATCATATGCTGTTTATTCCTGTAGAGGATTCCTAGTTTTTTATTTAACTTCTTGATGGTTTGAGCTATATGGATATTGAATTTTAGGTTATTGTCTATTTCAACACCTAATAATTTTGTGTGAGTAGTGGGAGTGATTTGGATGTTATCCTTAGAGTTAATGGTAAAATCATTGTTTAGAGGAGGTGATCAACTAGGGCTGAAAAGAATTAGTTTTGTTTTTTTGGGATTAAGAATCAGTTTGATGTTGGTGATCCATGTTTCAGCTAGAGTAAAATTATTTTGGGTTAAGCTTTGTAGCTCTTTTAAGGTGGGGGTGGCACAAAGAAGGGTTGTGTCATCTACATATTGTACTACACAGGCAGTGAGTGAGGAAGAGGAGATTTGGTTGGTAAATAGTGAGAACAGCATTTGGCCTAGGATAGATCCTTGTGGGATCCTATGGATACTGGTAGTAGGGGGGGGGGGGGACAGCTGGTCTTGCCAAAATACAGCTTGTTGACAGTCAGATAAGTAGCTCATGAACCAAGATATAGAGGAGGAGCATAAGTTTAGGTTTGAAAGAGTTTCAAGAAGAAGACCATGGTTTACCATGTTAAAAGGGGTTCCTATCAGTTCATTGAAACGTCAGCAGTTCGAACACCATATTTTCGAACTGTGATGTCCAAAAACTGATTATCGCAAAGCCGCAGAACACCAAATTCTTTCCCAGGGAAAGAATTCGGTGGGCCGTTTCTGTGGCTTTGGTATAGTTAGCGCTGTGGTGGAAAATGGGTCTGGTTCAGGTAAGTGTGCGATTGTGTGGATTTTAGGGTTACAGCGTGGGTTAGGTGAGTTAGGGTTAGGGCGTCGGTGAGGTGGGTGTGCAATAGTGACAGACTTTAGGGTTAGGGCGGGATAAATGAGTTAGGGTTAGGGTGTGGGTCAGGTGAGTGTGCGATAGTGATGGACCTTAGGGTTAGGGTTTGGGTTAAGGTAAGTGGATAGATAGTAGTGTATGTATAGTTTAGTGTAGGGTTAGATGTAGGATTTTAAGTGTATGTGTGTGGATTGCTGTTTTTTTGGTGTGCTTGTGTTGTGTGTGTGTTTCTTGGAACAGCGATTTTTTTTCCTGGGAAAAAAATCACTATTCTAAGACTTCGATGTTTTTGCACTTCGAGGTTAGAAGTTTGAACATATGGTGTGTGAACTTCAGCCATTTCGTTGAAGTGATATAGACCTGTTAAAAGCTTTTGACAAGTCTAAGACTATGGAAGATACAAATAGTCCCTTGTTTCTACAGTTGTTGACTAGATTGGAGAAAGATAATAGTGCTGTGGTGGTGCTATGGGAAGGTCTAAAGCCATGCTGTGTTTTGGAGAGAAGATTATTTTGAAGGAGGTACTGCAGTAGTTGGGAATGAACAACTCTTTCTAATATTTTGGATAAAGGTGATAGGATTGCAATAGGGTGATAGTTGGTAAGTTCTAAGGAGTTACCTCCTTTGTGTAGAGGAATAATGTGTGATGTTTTCCACAAGGTGGGTACCTTACATTCTGCTTATGATCTATTTATAAGAATGGATACTGGATAAGCTATTGCCTTTACTGCAATTTGAAGGAAATCTGCGGGTAGGTTATCAGCTGCTAGTGTGGTAGGTTTGAGTTTTTTTAGGAGTCTAGAAATTAATTTGGTGGGTACTGGTTGTATGGAAAAGTTAGAGGTGTTATTATATTGGCTTTTATTTGGGGGTGGAGGGGGATCTATTGTCATGGGGCTACTAGTACTATTTTGAGTTTTAGCAAGGGTTTGAACTGTCTCGGTAAATAATTTGTTAAATTGAGTGGGAATGCTGCTATGGTATATATATATATATATATATATATATATATATATATATATATATATATATATATATATATATATATATATATATATATATATATATTTTAACTATCCTCAAAACATTCATCCTTTGGTATCTATGTATGTGTTTCAGTATGGAATCCTGGTGAAGCTGTAGTTTTTTAAACAGTAGAGACAGTCCTTAGAGTTCCTGTTCTACCATCTCAGGCACACTGTGTGGCCAAGAAAAACTAAAAAATATGACAGTAGTCTGAGAAGCCACTGGAGATAGTGCAAGAGATGAGGCAGTTGTTCTGTAACTTTCCTCACAGAAAGTGAACCAATATCTCAGGAATTTTTTTTGCAAATATGGAAGAAGGTACTGCAAGTAACAGGGGCAGGAGCTTGTAAAAAATTGCTCGTGGACCATTTCTCTCCTTGAGACAGGCTCACCATCCTACTGCTGGGTACTCACTTGCTATCACTTTCAAGCAAAAATAAAGTGACAATAACCATAATTTTGTTATTATTATTATTATTATTGGTAGATTTCTTTCCACTGCATCCCTTGATATATAACCAGACAATGCTGAAAGCCTTGGAGCATCTTGAGTAGGCATGGGAGAATGACATGAAGTGGGTTAGCTGGTCATTGACTCTCCCAAAGAAAGTCAGCCAGTCTCTCAGGAAGTATTCTGGCAACAGTGTAACAAGTCAGTGGAGACAAATGGCTATAATGGCTTATTTTAAACTTTGCATTCTTCAGAAAACAGTGCTGCTCAGAAATAAAATGAAAGAGTTGGCAGAGATGTTAAACCTAGTGTAGAAGGTGTAGCAATACTTTCCTTATGAAAAGTTGCAAAAGAAGTGATAGCCGATGAAGTAAATGTAGCTGTGGTCACTGAGACAGGGTGTGTGTGTGTGTGTGTGTGTGTGTGTGTGTGTGTGTGTGTGTGTGTGTGTGTGTGTGTGTGTGTGTGTGTATCCTAGAAAGAGGGTTCATGCCTATGTGTGTTCCTCTTGTTACTGTGCCACAGCTGGGAAATGATTCACTGTGTAGTTGCTCCAGAATGTTATAATTTTGCAAATTCCCAGGTAATGAGGCATTGTACTTTGCCCTCGTGACCAAACAAAGACAACTGGATGTAAATCCAGCATTACCCACACCCAACCATGGGTTATTGCTATTATACAATGACATTATTTAAGAAAAAAAATTTTGCTTTTCTCAAATGATGTCCTTATATAGGAAAACCGTGGTGTTCTTCCACATTAATGTTATGTCTTGGGTCTGTTTGGTGCACTGCGCATGCATATGGAACTTATGTTCCCATGCTTACACAGTACACTGGTGGTTTGGAAAGAAATGTAGATGGGGAAGATGTTCGTAAGCTACTGTGTCAGCCATGATGTTCTGCATACAGGAAGAATCAGGTACACTTTTCTTTTTTTTCTTTTTTTTTTTAACATACTTGATTGTTCTTGATTGCAGAACATTGTGGCCGAATTAGTAACTTATGAACACCTTCCAGGTATACAACACTGTTGTCTGCAAGCATACATCTCAACCTCTTAGTGCACGAAATCTGGACAAAGCCATAAATAATGGGGGATAAAGGTCCAAAAGTAGGGGCAGATTTTAAGTATTGCTGTTACAAATTAAGAAAACTGACAGAATAACAGGTTTTACATTAGCATTAATTTCCTGAAGGGTATGAAGTCTGAAACTCAAATGTCTGTCATTTTTTTCTATTTTCTTTAACCTTCAATGATTTGCCAAGAAAACTCATACTTTTATGAGAAACAGACTAAAAATCTGAAGCAAAAATATGGGCATTCTGCGAAAATATGTACAGTTGAAAGTTATGATTACAAGTTTTATATGCAGATAAGCAAGTCCAGCCATTCAATCATACTTCAGCAGCTGGACGTTTACTGTTGGCATAGTCTCTGTTTAAAATGGGTATGCTGGTTGGGCTGACCAATCAGTGTAGTCATATTTGAATGTTAATGGCCAGTAATTGTATAATATGGAATTTAGATGACAATGAATTAGAAGTGATTATACAGAGTCTGGCTCCAGAGGCTAAGCTAATGATCTTTTTTCAACTTGTTTTCTTAGTGTGGTTTAATGTTTGTATTTTTCTGTTCATTTTACCAAATGATAGACTACACAGAGCAAGAAGGTTGCAAGAAGGTTTTGTCTTTGCCAAACCTGTCATGATTTAGAGAATTGGGGACATCACAGTGAATGTATAGCAAACAATGTGATCTTGTATTTCTTATTTATGTGGTATGTTCTGAATTTTATAAAAATTCTGAACAAATTTAATTCTCCTTTTCCATTTAATGCTATATAACCCACTTCTTACATTAAATCATAGTTCTCTGTTGTGGTGTCACTGAATGTTATGAAAAGCCGTATCACTTACTGTCTAGAGTTTCCTCAGAACTGTACACTTTACTGAAGTTATGCTGCTTTGTTTGATATAGTCTATTACCAATGGAACTATTGACATAAAACAGAACATTATACGATTGCCATTGGAATAAACACTTCACCAGTTCTCACCTGCTTCTGTATGTGTATACTGTGGAAGATGAATTGTATAACTATACTAACTCATAATTTTCTTTCTCTGTCTCCTTTTATACTGCTGCAGTTCAGCACCAATGTGATCAACATTCAGCACTGACAAATGCTTATTTTATACAATATCAGGCATAATGATTCTACTATACCTCTGCCACTTCTTCTGGGCTCTGTCCAAGACTCTCAAAGATCTGTTTATAATTCTTAAGATAAATGTTTGTAAACATGTCTGCTGTTTCCTTATCTGCACTAGAAAGGTCCATTTTCATCCCTTCTTCATAGACCTTTCTTTCAAACTCTGTTATAACTGGTCCTGGTTCAATCAGAGTAAGACTAGGAAAAATAAATATAATAAAGTTACATTAGTCAGTTGCAATTTTTAAGAAACTAGACAGATATTTCATTGTTTTATAAACCTATATAAATAACAAATGTTTGTAAGGAAATTGTTTAAACACAGTTAACAAGCAAGAATAATACTAATTTGCATTGTGACTTGATAAATATTGTACAAACAACATGAAAATGTAATAACTCTAATCCAGCACACGTTCTTCTTTGCTTTGAATCATCACTTCATTAGATGTATGCTTCATGAAACAGCCATTAAACTTGATGAAATCCATAAAACCTCATTCTTTTTTCTTAATTTGGTCCACAGGATTGTCCCAATGGCTTCCTTTCCTATACAAAACTGAAAGGGACCGATTTGTTCCTTCATTGAGGTGAGACCCTCTGGGAAATTCATTCTTCAGTGGAAAATGAGAGTCCAAAATGCTATGGTGCAATATTAACTTTGATTCTAATAGAGCGGCTGGGAGCATGGGAGTTAAGAATAGCAAGGAATTTGGTGTTAAAGTATGCTACTACTTCATCTAGGGGGAGACTTTTTAGTACTGACCAGTTGCATGACTTAGTTCATTTTGAAACTTGGTGAGAAGTTAACTAAGCTGGGGTTCTGAGGTCCCCTAGAATCCATAGAATTATAGATGCTCTAAGATGCATTTTAATGCATTCTTGTAACTGTCTGATCCTGTGGTGGCCTGAACAAAAATCATGAGTAAGAAAAGAATTTCAGTCTTATTTTTTTCTTTCAGGGAAGACTCAAGTGGTACCCAAGGCTTAATGTTCAAATCTGACAGAATAGTAGTTCACAATAAATTAACTACACAAATGTTTGAAAATATGCATAAATTCTGAGAATACTGTCTGCCTCACTACCCCCATCCCCCAAAAAAGACACCAGTCACTGTCTGTGCATACTCCTCATGTTAAGATTGTGATGAAAGCAGAGGTGGCAATAGCGGATGCAGCCACACAAACAGACACAAGTGACTTCTGTCATGCACATACATAGCATGCCTCCATCCTCCTCACACCTGTCCCCAAAGGCAGCCACCTGTATACTTGCCTGATGTGTAATTATGAGGAAAGTGGAAAAAATAATGATCACAGTAATGTATTCCAATGTGCTGCCCTTAGACAGTACAGTGACCCAACACATACTATAGTGGCCTTCTTTTTTCACCTTAGTCTGTAAGAAAAGTAAAAGAAACAATGGCTGTTCTCTGTCTCTAGCCCTGACACAAGCTCCAATGACCTCCTGTGTACACCTCTGAGGTCAGATCATGAGGAAAATTAAAGAAGTAAACAACCTTCTGTATATACCACTGACTAGGGCTGGTTTTAGAAAGGGTGCAGCAGTTGAGGACAGAGACCATCACTAAGTTCATGTCAAAATACATTTATACATTCTGGGGTCTGGGGGCCACCAGACCCCTAGAAGCCCTAAAGATCTGAATGTTTTGCGATAAACATTATGCATAATTTTTAAAAGATAATTACTTTTTAACTGCATTTTTACTGTTACCCAGAAGAGTTATATATGTGCCCGGCATTACTTGTGTGTACACAGATAAAAAAATCAGTGATATATGTAACACACATGCATGCGCACATGCACACTCACACACTCACACTGCACCATTAGTGAAACTGGAGGAATGCCAGTTAACCTTCTGCATTACTTTGAGGTGCTGAAGGAAAACAGAGCACATAGAAAGACATAGAGACAAGAAGGGCATGCAAACTCCACATAGAGAAAGCTACAGCCAAGAAGTTAACCAGAGCAAAGCACTGTCAAATGGCAATGCTACTCAGCATGCCACTGTGGCAATGAGCAGTTGCCTTCACACACTTCCACTTCCTGCAAAACCACCAAAGATAGCCACATATCATGTGCAAGGTCTATGTTTGTGAAGCCAAGTGAAATAAATTTTGGCCAACTAACAAATAAAAATGCCCCCCCCCCCACATGCACGACCATAATGACATTGCAAATAAAGTTTATAGGTTCATAGGCAAGTACTAGGGTAGCTGCCCTTGTGGGCCATTTTAAGTTTAGCTAACTTCCCTTTTTGTGCTAAAAGTAACCTATCCCATTTGGTTGTACATTGACCTTACTCATCCCATGGTTGATTATTTATTACCCCTAATGAGAATAACTGGGATCATACCATAGATAATTTGATTAGACCCTTGCATAAAGCATTTAGGAGCTGCATCTGTCCATTAGCAGTATGGGGGGGGGGGGGCAGTCCTGGGGTAAATTTTCTGTTTCCCATCCATACATCTAAGTTGCACTTGAAAATGGTCAAGGATGAACTTTGTTTATATAAACAAATATAAAAAAATGAATTTAAATATATTACATATATAAAATATTATACATATAATTTATCTTATGACAGAAAGTGAAAATAAATTATAGCCATCTTGTTACTCTTACACTGCAGCTCCCTCCACACACAAGCTTAAGCCACATCAATACTAGTTTTACACTGATTTCAGCAAATACAATACATTGTGTGACACTAGTACTGCCACATCTGATCGGTGACTGTTGTTAACAGTGGTCAGAAGTAATGCATGCCTGTCACTGTCCTTGATTTCACAGAGTATCTCTGCTTTTGCCTCATCATTTGCCCTGCCCTGCCCCTCATAAAAAATGATTTGCTGGTAAATCATACAGGATTGCAGACAGTCAATAATGCCAGACATTAGTTTTGCACTTCCTATTGTCCAAAAATACAGGTTAATGCAAAACATGTTATTCTGTTAACTTTTTTAAGTGAATTAATGTAATATTTAAAAAGTGTTTCTTTTTTTGATCCTTTCTTCGGCCAATATTGTTGGCTTTGCCCAGAATTCTTAAGCAAATAAGTTGAAAGTTATAGTATCATGTGTCCTCCAGTATTTATAAAACTCCCTCAAACAGAAAACCATCCCTGAGAGAACCATCTCTTCTTAAAATCTCAGATAAGCACTGAGAGCGGTCACTTTGGGCCGCCTGTCTCTAGTGCTTACCTTGGAAATTAATTGATTACTTGCTTTATCTTAACAAAGGCATTGCACAAAACTCTTTAGGACAGATCACATAATCTGAGAAAGCGTGAACAACATCAGCTTTTGTGGGGCCCCCCACGTAGTCAAGGATGACTCCCCCCCCGCCACATTTGTAGGTATCATGGGTGCCTAAAGCCAGGTATGGTGTTAGTTTTAGTGTAGAGAATGCCCACCAGCAGGATTTTACTAAGTCAAGGGCATTATGGCAATAGTAAAATATTCAATGAAACAAAGATACCTGCTACCTGAGAAAACACTGACAATCTTTAGGATTCTTCATCCTAAGAGTTATTATTATCACCCAATTTACTAAGTACATGAGCCTGCTGTACTAACTTTTGTTGGTTTGACAAGCATGTAACAAAATCTCAAAATTAGAAAACTTGCTGTAGTTGGCAGAGACTGCAGGGTTCACTGGTGCCTAAAGCTGGCTATGGTATTCGTCTAATCATTTCACTGAATATGACAAACCTAAAAGATGCATAACAAAAAAGATCAATAACCTCCAAAATCTTAGATATCAGGACAGACTGGCAGCCCTCTCTCTGTATTCAGGATCTTACAAACTGCACTGTGAAAATCTGTGTCTAGCCATTTATGCTATGAAAGATCCTACCCTCTTTGGCCCCCTATTCTTTCACAGAATAAATGGTATCTCAAATACCCAGTTAAAGGAATGAAACATTCATCACCAGAAAAATAAGACAAAGTGTGATAGAGTTATATCCCAACATATCCCCCACCTCTGGAACAAATTTCCACTGAATGTCAAGCAGAGTAACAGCCTTGCCACTTTCAAGGTACATCTAAGAAATGGGATGGGAGCCACAGATTCCACCAATCTGTCTTGTCTCTCCCTCTATGAGGCTGGAGGAATCTTTTAAATATGGGCTTTTGGCTAGCTTGTAATGGTATGCAGAGTGATTGCTTACCTATGAATCTGTGTATGAGTAGTAGAACTCAACATAGTACATCATCTGAGGCCTAAACAGTGATCTGCACAGGGGTAATAGAACTTCTCTCTTACTCTCAATAAAAGGAACGGCTGGACCCAAGCGTTAGCAGGTGCTGATACTTCAAAGATGCAAAATCCAACAAGGACGCTGTGAGACAAGTATATTAAAGACCACTGTTTATTCCAGGAGATAAGCGCTTTCGCATTGCTGCTTCATCAGATCTCAAACAATTAAGCATAGTATACATCACATTAAATACTTTAGAAAATAAATCAACACTTCAACAAGCTGTTAAAATCCATTAGCATTTTAAAGAAAAACGCTCTCATTCACATTTCTAAAAACAAGAACCTGTTGGACCTGACTTATAACTATATGATCCACACAAGAAATATATGTTGATTGAACATGTATGCTGAGATATGAATTCTAAAAATAACAAAGCAATATTTATAATGAATATAAAATGTTAGTTCAAACTGGAATAATCATGTGAAAAAATTCTGTTCCAAATACGCAGTAAAAATATGCAGTAAAAATGTACAGTAAAAATATCTACACTAATTAACCCATACATATTAAAAAATGCATATATGAAAAAATATAGCGTTGGAACAACTCAATAAAAAACTAGATTATGTAATATTGTTAAAATTATGCAGGAAAAAACTTTATATATATATATGAAAAATGTGACATAGTAAACTACACATACTGAACAAGGGGTGAAAATATATGAACCACGTCAACAAACACTGGCTTAAAAAGGAAGATGGTAATGTAAAAGAGAGAAGTAAACATATCCTATACTGTCCATTTATTTGACATTTCTTCTCTGCTTCAATTTTGGTCTGATTGAGGCCCTTTCATTTAAGCCAGAGCCTCTATCAGCCTTCAATGTCATTATCCATTCCGTTTCTTTCCCTTCAGTGTATGTTCTGATATCACCACCTCTAGGGTTGGGATATATCACTTCCAAGACTTTAAAATAAAACTTATGTTGTAAATTTGTCAAAGTGATATGCTTGGCCAAGGCATTATGTAAACTACCCTTTCTCATATGGTAAATATGCTCTCTCATTCTGTCCCTAAGTGGACGGTTGGTATTTCCAACATAGAATGAGGAGCATGATTGGCATTTGGCCACGTAGACAACGTGTGATGTCATACAATCTGCTGTAACAGAAGTGTAGTAATACTTATGACTATCTGGGTGGAGGAAACCAGGTGTGCTATCTATATAGCAACAAAAGTTGCAATGTCCACATTGTTTCGTATAGCCATCTCTCGTGTTAGTGTGAGTGTTTGTGGTGTAACAAAGCCTCCTTTTCAGATTGTTCTTATTCCTATATACAAATCTAGGTTGGTCTCCAACTATGTTTTTAATATCATCGTCTACATGCAAAATATCCCAATGTTTGCCAAATAATTCTCTTAATGAAAGATGATCAGATGAAAAATATGTACAAAACCTTGGGTATTGTATAGCATTTGTATTGGAAACCCTCGAAAGGGTTGGATCATGTGGTCCGAAGTATGGTATACCTATACTAGATCTTAGTTCAAATGCATCACTAAGATGTCTATTGATCTCTTTATTACTATAGCCCCTGGAAAAAAGTCTATTCCTTAAATCATTCAACTCTATTTCAAACCCAGACCCCGTAGGATTAAGTCTGGATGCTCTGATGGCTTGACCTCTCATAATGTTCTTAAACACTTGAGGTGGATGCATGCTTGATCTCAGCAAGAGATTGTTGCTGTGGCAACTTTTACGAAAAACTCCTGTGTTAATAATATTGCCATCAAGCCTCTCAATATATATGTCAAGGAACTCTATCCTATATTGTGAATGATTCATTGTAAATTTGAGACAGCTAGTCAGGGCATTCATAGTAGTGTGCATTAACTCTAGTTGTTCCAAGGTACCTCTCCACAAAATAAATAGATCATCGACGAAACGTCGATAGAAAATAACATGCTGTTCAAACAACTCCTCTTTAAATAGAATATGCTCTTCCCAATGAGCCAAGTACATATTGGCGTAGCTGTTGGCACATGGTGTGCCCATTGCTACGCCATCTTTCTGTCTATAAACACACTCATTAAACATGAAAAGATTGTTCTCCAGAACTAACTCAAGGAAACAAGTTATTAAATCAATCTTCATGGGCGTGTAATTGCTATGTTCCTTAAGGTAATCAGTGACATGTGATAGCCCTGAGCTATTCGGTATAACTGTAAATAAAGACTGAATGTCAAAAGTGACAAAGAAATATTCAAATGTAATAGTCTTGTCTTTGATACAGTCATACAAGTCAAGTAGGAACTGTTTGGAGTCCTTTAAAACGATGTTATTTAGATCTAACACTTGTCTGAGATGTTTCTCAACATAAACAGATAAGTGCTCAGTCACCCACCCTCGACCTGAGACTATCGGTCTCATGGGTGGGTGAACTGAGTTCTTATGTATTTTCGGGAGGCCATGTATAGTCGGTATCATAGGATGAGGAACAACAAGATATTCATACAACTCCTTTTCTATCAGCTGACCCATAAATATATCATATATAGTGTCGTGCACATATCTGATCGTAGATTCAATATCCTGTGATGTAATTTGTTCATAAAAATCATCACTTAACATGGATGTCATTGATTCCAAATAGTCAGAGGTGTCCATAACAACTACCTTCCCGCCTTTATCTGCGGGTCTAATCATTATGTTTAAGTTGTTTTGTAGCCTCTTGAGGCTAGCCCTTTCTCTATATGTAAGATTATCCTTTCTAAAATCTTGCTTATTTATTCTTCTACTCTCATAATAACTGTAGAGTTCTTCCTCTGTCAATCTCATATATGCTTCTACCAAAGGGTGGTTAGTAGGTGTAAAATCACTCAGATTTTTAAATTTAAACCCAGTATTGCTCTGAGTAGTGTCTTTGAACATATATTTGAGCATAACGCTCCTACAAAAAATCTTCACATCTAGGATAGTTTCTGTCAACTGACTCTGACGATGATATTAAAAACATAGTTGGAGACCAACCTAGATTTGTATATAGGAATAAGAACAATCTGAAAAGGAGGCTTTGTTACACCACAAACACTCACACTAACACGAGAGATGGCTATACGAAACAATGTGGACATTGCAACTTTTGTTGCTATATAGATAGTACACCTGGTTTCCTCCACCCAGATAGTCATAAGTATTACTACACTTCTGTTACAGGAGATTGTATGACATCACACGTTGTCCACGTGGCCAAATGCCAATCATGCTCCTCATTCTATGTTGGAAAAACCAACCGTCCACTTAGGGACAGAATGAGAGAGCATATTTACCATATGAGAAAGGGTAGTTTACATAATGCCTTGGCCAAGCATATCACTTTGACAAATTTACAACATAAGTTTTATTTTAAAGTCTTGGAAGTGATATATCCCAACCCTAGAGGTGGTGATATCAGAACATACACTGAAAGGAAAGAAACGGAATGGATAATGACATTGAAGGCTGATAGAGGCTCTGGCTTAAATGAAAGGGCCTCAATCAGACCAAAATTGAAGCAGAGAAGAAATGTCAAATAAATGGACAGTATAGGATATGTTTACTTCTCTCTTTTACATTACCATCTTCCTTTTTAAGCCAGTGTTTGTTGACATGGTTCATATATTTTCACCCCTTGTTCAGTATGTGTAGTTTACTATGTCACATTTTTCATATATATATAAAGTTTTTTCCTGCATAATTTTAACAATATTACATAATCTAGTTTTTTATTGAGTTGTTCCAACGCTATATTTTTTCATATATGCATTTTTTAATATGTATGGGTTAATTAGTGTAGATATTTTTACTGTACATTTTTACTGCATATTTTTACTGCGTATTTGGAACAGAATTTTTTCACATGATTATTCCAGTTTGAACTAACATTTTATATTCATTATAAATATTGCTTTGTTATTTTTAGAATTCATATCTCAGCATACATGTTCAATCAATATATTTCTTGTGTGGATCATATAGTTATAAGTCAGGTCCAACAGGTTCTTGTTTTTAGAAATGTGAATGAGAGCGTTTTTCTTTAAAATGCTAATGGATTTTAACAGCTTGTTGAAGTGTTGATTTATTTTCTAAAGTATTTAATGTGATGTATACTATGCTTAATTGTTTGAGATCTGATGAAGCAGCAATGCGAAAGCGCTTATCTCCTGGAATAAACAGTGGTCTTTAATATACTTGTCTCACAGCGTCCTTGTTGGATTTTGCATCTTTGAAGTATCAGCACCTGCTAACGCTTGGGTCCAGCCGTTCCTTTTATTGATTACTTCTTTATTTACAGACCCGAGCGCTAACCTACAACAAGACAGGATTTATCTATTCAGCTTACCTTCTCTCTTACTCTGCTTGCAAACAATTGTGTGTAAATTTTACAATAAGCAAATACATATGTCAGTTCCATAGAGACATGGAGAAACGACTGCTGTATAAGTGCAGACATTATAACTGTTGCTAACCTATGGTGACAAGCTGCAATGGTGCCAATTCACAAAAGGGGGTTCATATCAGACCCTAAGAATTTTATACAGTGTAATATTATGGATAAAGTCACAACGGATATAATTCAGACTAATCCAAGAGACCACCTTTGGTTAGGTAGTTTATAAAGGGGAGACTTTGCCATTTGAATCTTGTACCATTCTTTAAAGAGGTAACATCAGCCTTTTGTGACATGTTAGCAGTACATGCTGCTTATTTTGCTGTGGCATTTTACACTATCTAATATCAGGGAATAATTGACAATGAATAGCATTAAATGTCAAGTCATATATAACTCAATGTGTAAAGCACTAGTTTAGCAGCAGGACAAAAAAAGTCAAGGTGTGTGTCACCTGTGTATTCCCACATGGATTACAGGTATTGTCCACAGGGCTGAATACTGCAGGCACTTCTTTTTAGATTGTTCTTAGATATAAAAGTGTGAAATGGGCTAGGGATATCTAAATATGCTGATCATTTCAAAGTGGATAACATAACTACTTCATGTTATCATGTCTGTAGTTATTTAAAGGATGTCTCCCCTTGTCCCTATATCAGTATGACACATTTCTTTGCTTATCAGAAATTAAAAAAAATAATGACAGCTATGTAATGTTCACCAGACTGAGCAAAAATAGACTGTTGGCTGTCTTTCAGGTGCAAGAATTCAGGATGTCACTAGGGATGCTAGATACCTTCACCTCAACCTCAAGTACCCATATGTCCTTTTCATTGGTCAAATGGGACTGAGCAGTTGTGGATTTTATATCTGGCAGAGATGAAGAGAGATGTAGTTGAGCTCTCAGTGTAGCTGAATGAGACTGGGAAGCAGCTAGCCTTGAGTAGCATTTTGTCATTACCATGAAGGATGGCAAAATACCAATGGAATAACATTGAAAAATGGCTCATTTTGTGATGTCATTCAATGGGGATCCGTGTGTCAGCTTAGAGGAAGACGGTTGATACTTCCCCCATGTGTTATTTTTTAAGCAGAGTTAGACTCCTGCACACCCTCTAAACTATCAAATCGAAATCATGCATATACAAAGTTTAGCTCTAATGAA
Organism: Protopterus annectens; assembly: GCF_019279795.1. NCBI lineage: Eukaryota > Metazoa > Chordata > Ceratodontiformes > Protopteridae > Protopterus > Protopterus annectens. The sequence goes on along the minus strand of NC_056744.1, from coordinate 886,622,063 downwards.
TAGTATAAGCCTCAGCAAACATATTTGACCTTGAGGAATTCCTGACACTTGAACACATACACATCTGTATTGCTGCTGAAATTTGATTCCTACGTAATGATCACATTCCTTCTATACCTGGATTTGGTGCTTATCATTCATTCAGCCCCCCCCCCCCCAACAAGGCAGAGAGTGCAGCTAAATGAGTTGCATCTGTATTTATCCACAGTCCAATAACTTATGTGTCAAGCCCAACAAAATATGACCTTGAACTCATACGCATGCTAGTATTAATAGATAAGCCCAGTTATCATAGCTTTGCCAAGTACAGAATCCCTTCTGTGTCTCCCACTGATCATCGCACCTACTTCACAACCATTGAACCTAACACTGTAATCCTGGGGGATTTCAAATTCTATCCATAAACTGGTAAATATACATCACAAACAACAAATATGCCCAATGGTTCCTTTACCTGATTAGTGCCATCTCACTTTACTCCTTGGTACACTTTCCTATTGGCCCTCACCAATATAGCACCAATATGCTCTACAGCTAAAGTCTTCTCCTCCATAATGATATCTGACCGTCTTGCTGTCACTTTTTTCCCTCAGAACCAAACCTAAGACGTAACCAGCCCCTTTCTAATCAGGCACTACTCCAAGTTAAACTTCTCTGCATTCTCAGACAATGTAAATAAATTCAAGATCTCCCCTCCCCCCTGATGACCATATAACAAAAGCAATTGTCTTTATCATGAATTTCTAGATCTAACTTAAACCCTGAGCTACAGGCTAATTACATCCGTCCAAAATCACAATTTGTCAGGATACTCACTGAACACAGTTTAAACACTCCTATCCTTTTTTCGCTTTTTGAAAGAGAGTTTCAGCTATAAGACTTCATTTAAATCTACAGGCTTTCTTCAAGTGCTGTGTAGTAATGTATATGATGTGCATGTTTTCAGTCTACTGCCAAGCTAACAATCCCTCAGGACAGGGCAGCTTATTTGTTATTGTTAGTTACATCTTTATTTTTAGACTCTTTGTTAGAAGGAATACTCCTCACTGTTTTAATCTGCAACTGAATATGGATTACAACTATTTCCTGTTAAAATGGTATTTTTACCCATTATTTTATGATGTTATTCATGATATGGTAGCATATCCTCTCCCCATACAGTTAACATCCAGAAAAGAATACAATTTAATGTCAAAAATGCAGCTTTTCTTAAATAGTTTTCTTTATTATGAAGATCCTATTCCAATAATGACTTATTTAAGCTATTAGAACAATGGACTTTTTGAAATGCAGTTCCTCTTTGGGGTATATATAGCTCTTTATATTAGTTAAATAGCTTCTGTGTAGGTAAAACCCATAGAAGGATCTTGCACTGTATAAAGGAACATGCTGGCTTTCAAGAATATGATGTCATATACTTTATACAGGCAGTCTGTTTTAGGCGCACATTTTAAGAAATTCATTTTTTGGGTCATAGGTTATGTAAATAATGACATTAGAAAAGGTATGTTGGAGGCTGTGTTTGACAAATGTGAATTATAGTGGCAAATATGATTTATTGCTAGTAGTTTTCCTGGTATGAGTGACAAGGTTAGCCTTAAATACATTTTAAAATTAAATCATTGAGATGAATGCATTTTAAGCATCACAGTGACTATTGATTTTACAGGATGATTTGGGATTATAGCACTGGTGGGAATAATTTGAGAGTTTCAAGCGAGAAGAAGTAGTATTCCACACCGTCAAAAAACTTTAATAAAACGACAAAGCTTTCAGATAGAAACTATCCGTCTTCAGTGTCTTACATACAATGGCCATGAAAACAGCATTTATAAATATAATCTAATTACACCACATGACACAGCAAACCTATTAGGAACATCAATTAAAAATAACAATCAGTCTTCTTAAAAAAAGAGTCAACCATATAAAATTCATGAACCTACATATATCAAAGAATGCATATACCAAATTCACATATTTAGTATAAAACTATTTTTTCTTCACTCTTTGTTGTTTAGACTTTAAAACTGGTTTTAATGTAACTTGGTTATTAAGACCTGGGTATTTATCTGCTTCTAATCGAATAATCCATTCATATTCCTTCATATCTATATTGTTAGTTATATCCCCACGTCTGGCATTTGGCTACATCACATGTATAGCTCTAAAGTTAAATTGATGTGTGTCATCAGTCTCACTTATATGATGGGTAAAGAATTGATTAGTACTTTCCTACATATCTCAGACCTGTGCTCTGTTATCCTGTCCTTTAGCCTTCTCATTGACTTTCCAACATAGAAACCTAAACATTTATTACATGTAGCAAGATATATAATAGATGATGTATTACATGTTGCAGTGCAATGGAAGGTAAACCTCCTACCATTTATAGGGTGTACAAATTCAATTGATTGATTTATACTTGAGCAACATGAACAATTGTGACAAGGGAAAGTTCCCATTCTATTGAATGCAGGGACAGATTTACTATTTAACGAGAAATCCTTATAGCATAACAGCTTCTTTAAGATAAGTAAACAAATTAACACACGTCTGAGATATGTAGGAAAGTATATGGTTGGTTGTTTTTTTAATAAGATTGATTGTTATTTTTAATTGATGTTGCTGATAGGTTTGCTGTGTCATGTGGTTTAATTAGATTATATTTATAAATGCTGTTTTCATGGCCATTGTATGTAAGACACTGAAGAAGGATAGTTTATATTCGAAAGCTTTGTCATTTTATTAAAGTTTTTTGACATTGTGGAGTACTTTCTCTTGCTTGATGTTGTTCTTGGTTTGTACTTCTCCACTTCACTACTGGTTCACCTTTTTTCTGGGATTTGTTGCTATTTTTCATGGTGGAGTAGTAGACGTCATTAACATTTCTACACCTCTATCATGACACTGTCTATCACTTTAGAGAATGGTTCTACAATTTGTTCATTGAATGACCTCTTATTGAGGGAGAACCCACTGCTGGAATGTGCTAGCCTTATGGCCAACAAGGAAGTAAGTCGTAAAGAGATGAGACCTGAGAAAAATGATTTCCATATTATGGTCCAGACATTAGAATATAAAGTCAAGAATTTTAAAAGGCTACAATGGCAACATTTTAGTTTAGTGCCTATCTTGACTTGGGTATTGTGTCACGAGGGCTACGAGTCTTGAACATGCCCTCTTAGGGCAATACCTATCCTGAGCTACTAAAAAAGTGGCAGGAATTAAACATAAAATTGAGTCTGGAGTATATGCGTCTCATGAATGACTTCTTTCTACCAAAGGAGAATGAACAATGCACAGAGATAAGTATACTAGAGAAGCAGTTGGTAGAGCCAACGGCCTTTAATGATAATGTTTCATTATATGATGCTATGATGGGGAGAATGGATATATTTGAAAAACAGTTGGAGTGTACTAAAAGGAAGAAGCTCCAAAGTGACATCAATGACTTTAATAATAGTCACATTTTCTCCTGGCCGAAACATTCTTTAAATGATAGAAATAATAAATCCTCTTATTTTAAAAAAGCTTCTTGGGGCACAATGTATGAATTTGATGAGTTTGAGCCACAAACCAACCAACAACAAGCAGGGGATGGGACTTTGCTATCTAATGACCAATCAGAAGCCAACAGAAATGTCATAGACATGCCTACGACATCATTGCACTCTAATGAACTTCAGGCGAGACCCATAGTGGATGTGCATTTGACTGTGGCAAAAGAAAAAGAAAATATACAGAGTAAAAGCATGATGCCAAATTCTTCTTCTTCTTTTTTAGAGACAAACCAGGGTATCAAGGTGCAGCTACCAGAGAAACTATTTGTCCAGGAACATGGCACACGAAGGCAGCGCTCGAAATCTCAAGGGAGAGTGAAGAATGGCCCTACAATAAGAAGCAGAGCTTTAAAACAGTAGGAAGTCATGGTAAGAATGCTTTTGACTGCTTGAACGAGCTAAAGACTTTGGCAAAATATCCCCTAACTCAGAATTCATTAAATAACTGTTTTTGGACAACAAACTATAATAATAATGTTATATCTGATTGCAGTTATGTCCTTGACTGTTCGAAAGAACATAATATTGTGGCGGAATGCCAAGCAACTAATGAATTATTTAATAACTGCCGGAAAACAAGAGATGTTCTGTTTAATGAACCACTAAACTGTCTGGTTGAAAATGCTTTAACTCTAGATTGTGATTCGAATGAGATTGTAGATTCTGGTTTAAATATTTGTAATAATGCAAATGAATGTGTAGGACCATTAGAAGGTTCTTCTGTTATGGTAATGCCTGAGAATGTTTATGTGACAATGGGTCTTGATGAAATTGGTTCTAATCAATGTAATGGCTACTAGAATGTGTTAGCATATCAAGGGACCCTGGGTTGAATACTACTAATGATATGGGTGAATGTATAGGGCTATTAGGAGACCATTTGACTATAGGACCCTCTAACAGTGGTTCCAGGGCGATAGGTTCTAATATTAATATGTTTAGTCAATATAATGCACAATTGGAATGTGCTAAAAAGTCCTCACAAATTATGAATCAGCCTACTATTATACGAGAAAACCAGATATGGTCAACTTCTAATGAAGGGGCTTCTGTAGAGCCATTTAATCATTCTTTAATTGAAAGTTGATCTGTTATTGAATTTGATTTGCATAATCCTAGCTTTATGAGTAAATGTGTAGGGCTAGTCGGAAGTTCTTTGATGATGGGATTGTCTGCCAATGGCAGTATGACTGCAGCCCCTGATATAAATGATTCTAACAAGCCTAATGAATAACTGGAACATATTAATACTCATATACAAGTTATAAATCAGTCTGATACTATATTAAATAGTCAGATAGTATTGACTCCTGATAAGGAATTTTCTGGGAAATTATTGAACCGCTCTTTGGTTGTAAACCTTTCTAAATATGAACTTACTAAAGCAGAGATGTCCTTACTGTCGCATGGGATTAAATTTGTTCCTGCTGGAACTGATGATCTGGACAATGCAATTACAGACTTTATTTTCAAGGAGTCTAAATTTGAAAAATATCTTTAAGGACAGTGGCAACTCTATGGGTAGTCATCTTAAAAGGAGTAGTACTTTCATTGCTGTCAGTGATCCTGTTATTAGTGTGTTTAATAACATATGTGAAAAACAAATTTGTGATTGTTGTGATAAGAAAAGTTTCAAAAAAATGTATACTTTGACTGCTGAGGAATCTGAAGCATTGAAATCACTATGAAATAATAATCAAATACTTATAAAAGAAGCTGATAAGGAAGGTTCCATTGTATTAATGGATATGGAAGAATATTTGCAATCTATGACTGAAGTGCTATCAGATAGACAGACTTTTAAACCAGTTGATAATAATGAAATATATACTATGATAAGTAAAATAAATATGTGTATCTATGACTTGCAAGTCGTGGGTGACATAGATATTGACACCTTTCAATTTCTAAGTGTACCATGCCCAACCATTCCTGTACTTTATGGACTCCCCAAAATACATAAATCCCTAGTAAAACCCCGATGAGACCAATAGTATCAGGGAAGGGATGGATGACGGAATCCATATCTGTATACTTGCAGGAAGTATTAAAGGGTTATTTGAAGTATATACTTAGTTACATTAAGGATACTGGTGATTTTCTAACCCAGCTACATGGCTGGTATGGTAACAGTGCCCATGACCCTTTCCTTTTGGTAACACTAGATATAAAATCTCTCTTTACCGTAATTCCTAATATATATGGAATTGACTGTATAAGGGAAATTTTACAGCAGTATGGCTCTCTTTCTGCTAGGTATATTGAGACCATTTGTGAGCTTTTAGAATTTGTTTTGGAAAATAATATCTTCACCTTTAATAAGCAGGTATACCGCCAGATATCTGGAACAGCCATGGGCACTACTGTAGCTAATACCTATGTGAATCTAACCCTAGGTAAATGGGAGAGGACACATGTGTATGGTGAAGCAAATTTATATGCATCGAATATTTCATTCTATAAACATTTTGTGGATGATATATTTCTGGTTTGGTGTGGTAGTGCTATGGACTTGCAGGATTTCTTTAATTATCTAAATAATACTGTTGAGTTTCTAAAATTTGAAATGACATTTTCTGAAAGCTTTTTAAAATTTTAGATGTAAGGTTTCAAATAACAGGGTCTGGTCTGGAGATATGTATATATAAGAAAGATGTGCAAGTAAATAAGTACTTGCATAAGAAGAGTATGCATACAAGAAGAACTTTTAAAAGTGTACTTAAGAGTCAGTATCTATGAACCAGCAGGCTGAATACTATACTAGATGTCTGTGAGGTGAAGATGCAAGAAATGATTAACAATTTCTTAGAAAGGGGCTATAATGTAGATGAGATAGAACTGGCTAGGAATGATGCTCTACAACTGAGAGACTCAAGGATGAAACCTTACTTCTCTACTCAGGAGCATGCTGGCCTTGGTGGTATGAGTTCAACCCCTACACAATCTCTAAGGTATCTTATGACTTATAGCAGGGCTAGTGAGACTGTAGAATGTGTCATTAGAAATAATTGGGATATCTTAAAGGACATACCTGGCCATGAAAAATGGCTCCCGGATAAACCTTTGTTTACTTATTGTAATTGTAGTAACTTAACAAAGCTGTTATGCTATAAGGACTTCTCCTTAAATAGTAAATCTGTCCCTGCATTCAATAGAAAGGGAACTTTCCCTTGTCACAGTTGTTAGTGTTGCTCAAGTATAAATCAATCAATTGAATTTATACACCCTATAAATGGTAGGAAGTTTACCTTCCATTGTGCTGCAACATGTAATACATCATCTATTATATATCTTGCTACATGTAATAAATGTTTAGGTTTCTATGTTGGAAAGTCATTGAGAAGGCCAAAGGACAGGATAATAGAGCACAGGTCTGAGATACATAGGAAAGTACTAACCAATTCTTTACCCATCATATAAGTGAAACTGATGACACGCATCATTTTAACTTTAGAGCTATACATGTGATGGATCCAAATGCCAGACATGGGGATGCAACTAATAGTATAGATATGAAGGAATATGAATTGGATTATTTGATTAGAAGCAGATAAATACCCAGGTCTTAATAAACAGGTTACATTAAGACCAGTTTTAAAGTCTAAACAACAAAGAGTCCGGAAAAAATAGTTTTATACTAAATATGTGAATTTGTAAAATGGATTCTTTGATATATGTAAGTTCATGAATTTTATATGGTTACTGTTTTTTTAAGAAGACTGATTGTTATTTTTAATTGATGTTGCTGATAGGTTTGCTGTGTCATGTGGTGTAATTAGATTATATTTATAAATGCTGTTTTTATGGCCATTGTATGTAAGACACTAAAGAAGGATAGTTTCTATCCAAAAACGTTGTCGTCTTATTAAAGTTTTTTGACAGTGTCGAGTGCTACTTTTTCTTTCTTGAAGTTGTTCTCGGTTTGTTCTTCTCCACTTCACTACTGGTTCACCTTTTTTCTGGGAATAGTTTGAGAGTTACCTTTCTAAAGCACAGCAATATTATTTAGTTATTTTTAAATCAAATCTATTAATTGATACTGGTATTTGTTATAAATATATGCCTGTCACAATCTCTCTGTTAGAGATGCATATGCTGGAGTCATATTGAGACTGAGCATAAATCCACAAATCCGCTGATAATTTTCATTATATGCTAACAAAAAATCTTAATTAGCACCGTTTCCAGAAAGCTGTACAAGAAAGGTCTGCATTTCTTTCTTCCTTATATTCACCATATCCAGTGAATATATTATAATTATTAATACTCCCAATCCAAATGCATGGCTAATGGATGCAAATCAAAATTCCACATTTAGTGTACCCAAATGGTCCCCTTTATTTGAATGTTATCTGCCATATTCAAAAACTGATATTTTTCAAATCTGTATGTCATGTTAAATTCTGGGATATTTTTTCAAATCTGAAAGTAAGGTAATGTACTTTTTTAAACTACCCTGAGACACAACCACTGGACATCCAACCAGACTCAGACTTAGCAAAGATTTCTGTAGGCTTTTGTAATTATGGGCTATACTTTTATACCTGTATTGTTATTTATTTTTTTTTTTTGCTGGTATATTACTCATTTGTTTGGGTTACTAATCCTAGGCATATTCTAGTTTATGTAAAATGCATGGCTAATGGATGCAAATAATAAATCCATATTTAGTGCAACCAAATGTCCATTATTTGAATGTCATCTACAATTTTCAAAAAGTGATAGTTTTCAAATCTGAGTGTCACGATAAATTATGGGATGTATTTTCAAATCTGAATGTGTGGCAATGTGCCATGTTAAACTACTGCCAAATGCAACCACTGTAAAGACAACCTGCCTTACCAAAGATTTGTGTATGTTTTATTTAATTATGGGATATACCAGTATTTTTTATTTATTTATTTGCTGTTTTGTTATTCATTTATTTAGGTTCCTAATCTTAGGCACCTTATAATTTATTTATCCTTTGTTGACAGGGTTAATCCTGTGAAGGCTGCCAGCCCAGCTAGCTAGAATGTTGTAAATAATTCGATGTCATTTGTGAATATTAATATGATCCATAGGCTTGTCTTACAAATGTAAGATAACTATATGTTATGTGTGTATTAAACTGCTGGTGCAGAAGTGTGTGTTAAACCATATGTTATGTGCTGAGCTTCAAGAATGCAACCACAGTCTACCCTGCTGAAGAAGAGCAGAAGTGTATATGGACTATATGCCTATGAAAATGTATGTTTTCATGGTAGAATTTGGAACATACAGAGTTAACTTGCAAAACTGTAAGAAAATAAGTTGAAAAGTAGAGTTTTACGATGTGCTATAAAGTTAGTTAATACAGCAAAGAGACAGGATGTCTAGAGATAGAGGGTTTTCTATTGTCTGGAAACAGAAATAATTACAGGTTTCAAATGTAAAGGTGTTTGTTTTACAACTTCCAGTTCCAGGCAAACTTCTGAAAAACAAGTATTTTTGACACAGAGGTGATAAAGAATGATATAATCTGAGATAACCCAGCAGAAATGTTTGATAGTATCTTAAGAACTATCTCAGAGAGTGAGTCTGTGCAGTTTGTATTTGTGTTTGGATCTGACAACATCCTCTCATCAGCACTTGTCTGACTCTGTAAATATGATTTAGATTACAGAGGTCTATATTGAATGTTCAAACATTCAAAATTCCAAATCTCATATGGTTGACACCATATGATCAGATTTTTTGAATGTTCGAACGTTGTAAGAAGATTTCCGTAAGGGAAGATTTCCCTTTTCTGCACTGTAGTGCAGTCTTGGAGTTGGTATATTTAAATAGTGGGGGGGTGGGGGGTGCTGCGGGGTTTGCCCCCTGCTTAAAAGTTTCAGGTAGGTGTTTTGTGTACTTTATTTTTATTAGATATTCGGACTTTTGAAAGTTCGAGCATATGGTGTCGACCATATGAGAGTCGAACTTTCAGATGTTCAGTTATCTAATATAGACCCAATTACAGTGATTTCTCTTAGATATAGATAGGAACATAGGAAGATTTGTTTAAATGTTGTCTGTAGTTATGTGAGACTGTCATGCAGTGTTGTTTTAAAATATTTCCTGTGATTCTGAACTCTCTTGTCACTGTGTTGTGTTATTGAGAATTGTCTTGTTCTTTTATTATTTATTATTAAATATATTTAAACCTTCTAACTGTGGCTGGTTTGCTTAGAGATATTTAAGCTCTTAGAGTATTTCCATGTATTTGGTGACACTGTACAGGCCACTCTTAAATAGCCTTTGTCTTGGACACACTTACCATTTGGATAATAGTAACATTACAGAATAAAATTGGTCACCCTTTGGAAGGGCCTTATAGTAGCTGATAAGAGTGGTTGGTGGCAGCTGGTACTACAGTATAGTCTGGGCCAAAGGGGGCTTAGCTAGTGACCCTGTGCAGCCTTCCCCGGGAGTGTCTGTGTGGCTGTATATAAACCAAATCTGAAAGTGTGTGTGTGTGTGTGTGTGTGTGTGTGTGTGTGTGTGTGTGTGTGTGTGTGTGTGTGTGTGTGTGTGTGTGTGAGCTACTTGGGCAGGGACACAAAGCACTGGTTGGACAGAGAGGGTCCTGGAGGTTTTGGCTTAACCCTATAGCTGTGTCAGTGGGGAGTGTTATTGGGGATCTGGAAAAAGAGGGAGAAACCAACCCCAGACTAACTTTGATCTCTGTGTGCTCTTAAGGGAGATTGAACCTTACTGTGTGTGTGTGTGTGTGTGTGTGTGTGTACTTGTCATCCACCCAATGTGCACATCCCTCACTGGTGCTAGTGGTGAGGATTGAGGCACCTTGATTACTGGGCCAGTGCAGGGGCTATACAAGTCCCACTAGGCTAATAGTCTTGACCGAAGGTGATATTTAAACTACTACAGAAAATATGGCAAGAGCATAGGGAGCTTCCCATTCATTATTAGTAGTCAGCAGAGAAATGACTGTAGCACCCTGGTGTTGTGTCAGACTCACTAACTGTAAGTTTTTTGCAGTATATGGTAGTGATTCCACAGTGGTGGAGCATGTACTTGAGTATAAGGTACATGATACACAGATATGTGTGCACAGTCCTCTTACATGCATACATAAGTGTGGTTTTATATGACTCCATAATCTAAACCAGAATGATACAGTAGCAATAGGCTCCACATTATCTCCCCAAGGTAAGAGAGTTGGTTCTCAGCTGTTCAAACATATCCCCATCTTTTCATCCCATCAACCAGCCCTCCAGCCTCCTACATCACTAGATGAACTCAGGTCACCAGAGTCACAGGTAGACACCCTGCTTCTGCATCAATGAGCTGGAAGACATGAGGTATTTTTTTGGATGTTAAAGGTAATATCTTAGATTTAACATCGTCCTTCATTGACTTACACAGTGTCAGAACTCTGCTGCAGCAGGTGGCAAGTTTGGAAAGTCAAATTAAATGAAATTAGTTGTTCCCCAAGCTGCTTTGCATCACTTCATCCCCAGGACTGGGGTATATTAGGGAAGAGTTAGTTCAGTAGTAAGTAAACCAAACTGCAATCTGGTTGGGTGAAATATGTCACCTAATCATCATCAGTAAGTCCAGATTTACTACTAATAATGGTAAGCAAATCATCCAAGCTTTGACATGAGGAACACAGATCACACGTGTTATCAGGTGTTGCCTTTAAATATACATAGCCTTTATTACACTGTACAAGGTATTTGTGCTTTAACAAATCATTAATGGCATACTCATTTAAGGAATCTATATTCAGCTTCAAATTAATAAAAATTATAAAACAAAAGAATAATAAAAATCAGTTACCACAGAATTCAAAGAGAACTTAAATCAACTTCTGTGAGAAAAATCACACAAACAATATACAACTAAATACTTAAGTAAGTGCAGTAAAGCTGTTGCTCTAACCGTACAAGTTCTGAAAGTCAGACAAAACTTGGAATTTCTTTATGTTGCGCCCAGAGTAGCAGTAAGACAAAATACACAAACTGCAGGAAAAAGTTGGTCCTGAATAAAAAACACAAAACCAAGAAAAAGAGCAGTCTAACGAACACGGCCAAATCCAGTTTAAAAACATGCAGAACATTTAATAAATAAGATGAAATAGAAAAGCACTTTCAAGCATTAAACTCTTCTTCAGATCTAAGAGTCACAAACTAGGAAACAGCACTTTAAACAGAAACATTCCATTCAATAAAAACTATCCAATCAAAAAATATAGTAATGTTTCAATGAAGCAGCTGTCGTGAAAGTAATTTCAGGTCTTAAAGGTACAGTCCCATTAAGGCCAGGAATCTTGCCTGCTTGTAGCCTCACAATCCACTTCATATCTGTCAATTCAGTACTATGAACAATGTAACCTCCTCTCTTATTCTTCTTCACCAGCTGTAAAACCAAAAATGAAAATGTATGCCCTGGATTCATAAAAATATGTTTCATAAGCACATTCATCCTGTTCTTAAGCTGGATATCACTTATATGCTTTAAACTTCCTTCTTTATAAGGACTGTTAGCTTTCCCCACATAGAAGTGAGGGCATTTACTACAGACTGCCAGGTATACCAAATCACAACTTCTACAATCAGCATACAGCCTGTGACTAAAAATAAAAACAGTCAAAGGGTGTTGAAAAGTTTTAGCATTTGAGATATAACTACATGCTTTACATAAACGACAAGGGAATGTCTCAGCTCTTTCAGATCTAAGAGGACTGTAGTCATTGCCCATGCTGGGAGCATAGCATTACTGAATCTTCAGAGACATAGCATTCTTAAAGCAGAAAATATGTTTGTTGCCTACTGCTTCTCTAATAAACTTATCCATCTGAAGAACTGACCAGTTCTTCCAGACAATATCACACACCCTACTTATGTTGCTGGAGAAAGTCAAAGTCACATGCACATTGTTGTTACTAGCAACATTCCAGATAAATAAATGCCAGTATATGACTGAAGTAAGAACTGCCAACACCTTGTATAACGCGTTTCGTCCACTTTGATAGTCATAAACTTCATCAGAAATATCATCCCCACATGATAAATCATTTAAATACTAAAAACATCACATGTGATCTAAAAGACCAATAAGATATGTAAAGCACTTAATACATTACATCAATGTGCAATATATAAATATATATTTGGACGAAACGCGTTATACAAAGTGTTGGCAGTTCTTACTTCAGTCATATACTGGCATTTATTTATCTGGTTTTCTGTGTGTGTCAAGTGAAGTTTTCACTAGCAACATTCCGCCTCACATCATATGATCTCTGTCCATCTCTCCTTCTGAAAAAAGGGGTCCCATCCATGGATCTGAATTCCTACCCCTCATTAATGTGTGTTAGCACTTTTCTCTGTCGATACCCTCTACTCATAAAATTTCTTTACAAGTCCTCAGAGGCAATTCGGAATTTGGCTTCATCCATATGTAGCCTAGAGATTCCCAAAAACTGACTTTAAGGACATTGTGGTTTACATGGGTAGGATACATACTGGACCAATGCAACAGGCTATTTCTCCAACACTCTTTCCTACACAATTCAGTATCAAGTCCACCATTCTCATTAATGGTCAGCAAACATCCAAAAAAATCTATGCTGACCTGTGACTGTGTAGAAGTAAACCTAAGAAAAAAGGTGCTGTCATTCAAATACTCAGTAAACTCATTCAGTTTTTCCAAATGTACCATTCCATAACAGGAAGGCATCATCAACAAAATGCTTATAGTACTGAATGAAGCAAGAAAATACATTGTTGTGCAATATATAGTCTTCCTCCCAGCTAGCTATAACCAGGTTAGCATAACTGTTCGCACATGGGGTGCCCATTGTTTCCCCTATCTTCTGCAAGAAAAAACATCGTCAAACAGAAAACATTATTTTTAAGGATAAGGTCTAGCAAAGAACACATCAGAGCGATACCATTGTTGTATTCTGCCTCTTCTGTCTCCTGTTCATGGAACGGCCTCCTCTTTGTCTCCAAGTCTCCTTCACGGGAACGGGTAGCTCTGGAAAAACAAGGTGGACGCATGGGTCTCAACGGAAACAGGCTCTATGTCTGGCTCCCAGGTCTGGACGAACAACAGAACTGGCAACTTTATCAATAGGCATAGGTCCTGCAGTAGTCTTAACAGCTCCCACCATAACAGCAGCCTCAGAAACTCCCTCAGTAGTTGCTGTTTTAGAAATAACTGACTCCAAAGGTGCAGCCCATGGCCAAGTGAAAATCTTACCCTTCTTAAAATCACTATAGTCACATTCTAGTTTCATCCTTTTTTGTTGCTGCAGCCTATAATCAAAGGCTGAGATACTGTTATATAGGCCATCAAGACTAGACTGGAAATATTCTGCTCCAAATTTTTCATTGAATTCCTTCTGTAGTGTTTCAGCTATTATAAGTAACTCATTTTTCAAATGGCTTAAAAAGTCAATTAAAAGTCTAATATAATTAAAACTTAATTCAGTGTTCAGTGCTTTCCATCTCCTCATCAGTTCAGGATAATTTCATCCCTAAATATGCATACGCAGAACCCTAAGCCGTCTAGGAATTACCCTGTAGTGTAAGGAGGCCTCCAGGTGCAGGCATTGCCATTGTAGTTTTTTAAGTTAAAAAAGACTGTTCTCCATCTCTTTCATCTTTGCAGAGAAAGTTTCATTGTCCAAGGGCACATCCTGAACATTTTCCGTTGCTTCAGAAAAATCCAGTCTTAACAGAGGATTATCTTCCACATTAAAGATACGACCAGAAAGTTTTGGCACATTAGAGTGTACTGGATTATAATCAAGTTCAATGCTAAAACCTTCAGCCATGTGCTGCAGCAGGATAACACCAATACGCAGTAAGAAAAATATACAAACTATAGCAAAGAATCGGTCCAGAGCACAAAAAAAAAAAAAAAAAAAAACAAGAAAAAAAGAGAGGTCCAACTAACATGGCAAAATCCAGACAGATTAAAAACACACAAAACATTTAATAAATATGATAAAAGAGAAAAGCGCTTTCAAACATTAAGCTCTTCTTCAGATCTAAAAGTCACAAACTAAGAAGCAGCACTTTAAACAGAAACACTCATTCCATTCAATAAAAACTATCCAATCAGAAACAAAGACAGGATTGTTTTAGATTAAACGCTGGATTGTCCTCTCTGCACTCTGTGTAACTTTATAGGTATGTCCCTTATGTTGCTCAGAGTCTGCCTGTCTAAAACATATCCCTTTTTAACAACAAACAGTGAAAATAAAAGGAAAAGCAACAAAATATAAATCAAAGTAAATCTTCTTGTGTACAAGCTGTCCCTTCCTTCCTTCCTATAAATAGTGAAAAACAGTTGAAGAAATAAAATATAATTTCAAACAAAACTTTTATCAAGCAACTCCACAGTAAATCACAAACCAAGACAGGATTGTTTAGATAAGTTTTGACAAGTTGTCAGACATGAGACATCCATGATACATATACACCTGTTTCCACAAGCAAAATTAAAAGCTCAAGTTCCATGAGTGCTGATAATGTACCTTGGGGTTTCCTGTACAGAATCAAGGAAAAGCTAACTAAAGTCATGTAAAACATTAAACAGAATATTGACATGTGGACACATCCCTGATGTATGGTACCTGGAGATAGTGGTACCAATTATAACAAAGACTCATATCAGACCCACACAATATTAGATCCATCATCCTGAGCAATATTCAGTGTAAAATCATGGAGGAAGTCTTAATGGAAGTTTGCCAGAATGACAGAGGGGACATATCTCTGTGAGATATGAACTTGCAGGGCTGTTAAAGGAGACCTTGCCATTAGTATATTGTAGTATTGCTTGAAAAGGTAACACTAGCAGTTGATGAAGGGTTAGCAGTTCATATTTCTTATCTTGATTTTACTAAGGCTTTTAATACTCCTGATACTATTAAAGGAAAGGCTGGCAAAGTAAAAATATTACAT
Source organism: Protopterus annectens (assembly GCF_019279795.1). Lineage (NCBI taxonomy): Eukaryota > Metazoa > Chordata > Ceratodontiformes > Protopteridae > Protopterus > Protopterus annectens. The sequence continues at coordinate 886,606,555 of NC_056744.1, read as the reverse complement.
ATCAATGTGTATGTAATTCAAAATGTAAAACATTGGATAAACAACAGAGCATAACAAGAGAGGGTGAAGGAGGATTAAATGCCTATCCAAATAGGGGCTACCAGTGGAGTCCCACAAGACTGTTTACTAGACCTGCTTCTTTTCTGAATTGTTTTTCTCAGCCATAAATGAAATGGTCTATGAAAAATTAAATATGCTGATGACTGCAAGAAATGTAACATAATTACTCAATACATTCTCCAAACTTTTATACAAGATATACAGGACATGTAGAGTAGTAATGACTATACCTTTAAATTTAGTAATTATAGCATCATGAGGTTTGATAAAAAATTAATACATTATAATTAGAAAATAAATGGTGAAATCATAAAAAATGACACCATCGTTAAAGATCTAGGGAGAATAGTAGACAGTGATTTAAACTTTTTTCCCCTCCTACCCACAGCTTACCAACAGTTGCCAACAGCTGTTGTCCTCATTCAGTGGGCCTACCAGACTCACCTTAGCCTCCCCTGGGCTTAACATGATCCTTGTCTGGGGCCACTGAGGATATTGAGGATGCTGGTGCTGTATCATTCTGCTTCAAGAGAGTGTGCACTAACTCCTGCCACCCTGTGACAGCCTTGAGAGCTTTGCAATCACTGCCTTTAGGAGATGCATGCACATTTCTGCATGTGTGCAAACTTCCAACTAAGCAGCACCCCATGTATGCAGCATGGAGCTTGACAGACTCATAATACTGTTTTCAGTGCAGCGAATCTGGGCTTCCTAACCCCAAGGATGGACAAGCTGATGTTAGCCTCTCAAAACCATTCTCCCCCTGCATCCCCTCTAGCTCTCTTGCTGCTAGTCAAATATAGGTCATCTGGGGTACAGTATGGGCTTTATTCCTATACACCAAGGGGCAATGACAGTGATTTAAACTTTGATCATTCTGTACCTGTCAAAGTTAGGAAATATTTTCTGTAAACTAAATAATTCTACAAGGCATCTCTAGTCACTCCAGAGCGATCATTGTACTATGTCATACCTTACTGATTTGATATATTATTGAATACAACCCTGTATTTTGAGCCTTCATACAAGTCACTTGAAAGAAACTGAAAATGTATAGAGTCCTTACAATGAAAATCACTGGCTTGGAAAACTTGAACTATTCGTGCTGATTTCAGTATTTGTCATTATATTCTGTTTCTTATAGGATACTAAGATATGACTTCACCTGGCCTATAAGGTAAAGTCTGATCCAATTTTATGTGGAAAAAAATCTGAGCCAGAGACATACCCCTGGTGGGAGCTAACATTAGATTAGGGAAACTGATACTTGAAATAGATATCAATAACATAAAAATACTCAGACATTACACAATGCCTTCTACGATTATGGGTAAGGATGACCTTACAGTCATGAAGTCAGTCATTAACTTTCTTGAAATCTAACTTTCATATCTATTCATATGGAAAACAGAAAACAATAACATGGTATTACAACAATCAAGCTTCCAGAAGGATAATACATCATAAACCTGACAACTGAACACATGAATCTATGAGCTTACATTGGGCTTCTTGAATAAATTAATCTCATCTGATCCCCAAATTGAGTTAATCCTATTAAAATTCCCTCACCCGTTTTAATACTGTTTGAGGCTGGCTAATTTTTTTATCATTATAAATAACTCTGACTCTATTAATTCAGTGTGGACTTGTCATTCTTTTAATCTATTTGTCACTGTAGTAACACTGTTAAGTCTGTTATGCCCATTTTGGTTCCTTTAATTCTGCTAGGGATCCCTAACTCTGGCACTTTATATATGGGTCTCCTGAAACTGTAAAACTGACTTGAATTTGATATTGGAACTTACTATGTGAAGCAGTGTTTTTTCTTAATTAGAAACTACAACTAAGTATATTTTTTCAGATGCTTACTAGTAGCAAACAAATGTCTTTTTGTCAACAAGTGTAAGTAGTCTAGTGATTTTGTTGATTTATTGTAGTGCATTGAAACCTGAGATTGTTAAAATTGAAAGTGCAATATTTTTTAATAATTTTGAAGTGTGTTAGCTCAGAGAGAGTTTATATTTACATCATGTATGCTAACATGTTAAATCAGATTATTTATTTTACTTTGGGGAGGTGTTAATACACTGTATACTAATGTGTTTAATGTTTTTGGGATAATGTTGGCTCTGACAGCTTACATATTTATTCATGTATTATAACTGTACCAATTCTATCACTTTGGAATGACAGGTAATTTGCTTTATATCAACCATGTATATATATATATATATATATATATATATATATATATATATATATATATAAATTTTATCAGCAATGCTGATGGATATATTTTTTATGTAAATACATACTTTCCTTTGTAAAAAAAATTGAATGTGTATATTGCATTGTCCATGTTTTTCTATTTTATATCTTTAACTTGCTGTATGTGTACTCTTCTGTGACATTTTTGACTTATACCTTTTTTATATACTGTAAATTGTTGTGTATGGAGCTTTTCTCCTCGGGTCTCCACTGAAAATGGGCCACAAGCCGGTTAACAAATGTCAATCAAAAAAAAAAAAAATATATATATATACTGTGTATTTATGTCTTAAATATTTGCTCACCATGTACATGCTGACTGCATAGATAATTTTTAATCATTATGGGTTTGTTAGTCATAACTGGCAGATCTAGAATGTGCCAGATACTAATGTGAACAATATTTTGAGCAGATCATGCAGTGTGTACTCTAGGGATTTTGGGGATTGTAAACTAATTTCTCTATCCCCTATCTCCATCAGACCCCAGATATGCAATTGTCTAGACAACTCACCTTTTACTACTGCAAAACAACAACAGAAAAGCCTGAAATTACAGACTGAAACAAAAAAGTAATTTAGATAACTATGAAAGAATTAAGAAAAGAGTTGACAGATTATTCTTTATATAAATGTATTATTCAAGAGGAAGAAAGGAGGCTGTAACACCGTATTTGGCAAAATGGTTAGTAATGACAATAATGCTACTGCAGGATTAAAGAATTAAGAGGATGAAATTAACCACAAGAAAATGAGATTAAGGGCATAGTAAAGGCATATATTAATGATACATATAAAGAGAGTAATGAGAAGGGAAAACATTGTGGAGGGTTAATACATATTCCAGAAATGCAAATTGGAATCTACAAAGACATTTATTTATTTGTTTTTATTTTTGTTTCATGGACTGCATTAAAGTTTGTATCTAAATAGAGGATTGTCCTGTTCTTTCCAATCCGTTCCATCACACTATTATTGGATATTTTTAGAATTGTTAGGAAAGATTCTGTGTCAGGAAATGATGGTATAGGTTCAGATATGTTTAAAGAAATTAATGCAGTTAAAGAAGATTTTATGAAACTTCTTAATGAGTGGCTTGAAGATAGCATAGCTAATGTAAAAATATCTGAAGATGCTATAACATTTCTATGGAAAAATGAGAAAAAGTAAAATAAGAGAGTGAACACAGATTAAACAGTGCAGATATTTAGTAAAATAATGCAGATCAGGTGTGAAAAAGTCATATATGAAGTAATAGTATCAAGTATATGGCGAGTAAAAGGAAGAAAAGTTAATATTTGATTGTGATAGAAGAAGTCATGTATGACATATTGTATGGGAGGAGTAAAGCAAAATTAATAATAGGAAACATGAGTAAGGCATTTAGTTTGATTGAGTGAGTCAGCAAACTCTGTGAGAGATTATGATTCAATATTGTATTAATGGGAAGTTGGTGAGGGCACTAAGATTAGCATTTGAAAATAATATAGTAAGAGTTATAATTAATGGGTGCTTAAGTGAGGAAATAGACATTAAAACAGTTGCCAGACAAGGGTGTCCCATGAGCAATATACTTTTGTCCTTAATTACAAATACAGTAACATGCACTGTGAGGTATTCAATAAAATGAGATGTTTATTGAATGCAGAATTATGTTGGGATCCCTAATTTTCTTTCCTATAAAGATGATGTGAGAATCATGTCAAGCAATATTATGTATGAAGGAAATGTTATTGCTTTTGAATGAAACTTTAAAGAAAGTTCACTTGCAATTAAAAATAAGTAAAGCAATAGGCGATGTAAGGATAGAAGAGGTTAGTTTTTTTCGAACAAGCACATTGATTTTCTAGAAATAACATTTGGAAGGGTAGAAAGTAGTGAAGCAACAGAAAATTATTATTGAGAAAATGAGAAAGCTGAAAAAAGTATTTAGCGAATGTTTAGATTATCTTATAAGAAAAAAAAGTGTATTTGTTTAATTGTGTTATTCTAGGCAGAATAGGATATCTAGAAAACATCTACATGTTTCCAAGTAAAAAAGAAAAGTAAATAATGCAAATAGTGTTCTGTATTGTATGGTGTTTGAAATTAAACCCAGTGAAGCAAGGGATTTTATATTTGGAGGAAAAAGAAGGGGGTCGGATTGGTGAACTTATTAGTGTTTGTGTCCTCCTTGTATTTGCTTTGGATTCTTAAATATAGGAAACAGGAGAATAAAAGTATAATTGCTAAAATTATTGATATTAAATTAAAATCACTCTGGAACAAAGGGAAATATGGAAAAACAGACATATTTTATGAATAAAGGTATACAGGAGTATCAAAATAAACATTGTTACAGAATATGGACAACATGAGCTGGGATCAAGTAAAAGAGAACAGTATAATAGAGTTGTAAGAAATCTTTATTGTGTACATCCATGGAAAACATTGAAAAAAGAGGTTATTGAAGCCAACTGAAAAAGAAAATTAAGATTTAGAATTATGGAAATATATCAATATTTTAATGGAGATTAACAACTAATAAATCACCAGTAAAAGGAGGCATGCTTTATCAAAAGATTTGTGAAAAATGTAGATTTTGTAAACAAAGTGTGAATTATAAAAACATGTATGGAATATTGCATGTAAGAAAAATATTTTAATGGATATAAGAAGACTTTACAATATTGATATGAATATGATGTTTTAAGGATACTATGGTGGAAATTATTGAGGAAATGTTGAAAGGTTTCTCTGTCCTAACTGCTAAAACTATGATGTGTTACATTTTACTATTTGTAAAGTGCCTCACACAGGACGGCAGTTGTTGTGTATCCCACCCGTTTTTTTCCTGACCTAATTAGGCTTGCCCAAGATTTACCAAAATAATTTTGGACTGACTGCATTGATTTAAAGTGAATACCTCTCCCTTTTAGACCCTAGAGACTGCATGTTTTTGCTTTAAAAGACCCAAGAGACAGACTACATAAATTGGCTTTAAAGTATCTTGAATTAATTACCTGAACTAGTTTTCTTACTGATTGTTCCTTGAGGCCCGGGTTCTAGCCCGCTCCATTCTGCCCTTGCTTCGCTCGGGCTCCACTCCACTCCCCTACCTCCTTTCCCACCCACCGCTGCTCTCCTCAGACTTATACTCAGAAGGCTACACCCCAATCTCCTGCACCAATCAAATCACACCCACCCATAACCCCTACTTACCATCCCACATCCTCACTACCACTTACACCCCACCTACTTACTATATCTGCCGTCCCACAACAATATTGCATACACCAAATCATTCTTAGTTCACAACAGATATGGCCACCACTAACATCCCTTCTCACTCTAATAAATCCAAGCACTCCCAGCTTAATGCCAACACCATAAACCACACAATATTTCTAATAACTTCACTAACACTATTAATAGTAGCAACCAACATCACTTCATGTCACTCAAACATCCCCACTCCCCCCACAGCCCACTCCACCTCTAACATCCAATCTTTGCCATCAACCCAGTAAGCATAGTTACATGAAGCTGCATCCCAACTAACACTACTACAGCTCGCATCAAATCCCCACCCCTGCATAAAAATAGATCTCCCAACATCTCCTTACAGTATGACAAAACCTTTAGAAAACTCTTAAAACATATTGTCCAAATAGCTTCTAGGGTAAGCTCACATCAAATCCCAACCCCAGTCCTATAGACAAACCCCCTATCCATACGCAATACCCCTCAACCACATACCAACTAAGCACATACAATTCCACACAGATATATAGCTGATATAGTAATACTAAATATCAATATAAAAAGCATTAACAACAAAATCCACGTTCTCCATGCCAACATCTCTCTATACTCACCAGATATCACACTACTTACAGAGACATGGCTAAACCCCAACACAAACAGTAATGGAATACTTCCACCAGGCTACAATATTATAGGCAGTGACAGAAAAAACAAAAGGGGCGGAGGAGTTGCTGTACTCTTTAAGAACCACCTCTCCATAGAAACACTAGATATCACACCAGTAGAACTTAAAAACACAGAAATAATATTTGCCAAACTAAACATCAACACCAACAAACATATATATATATATATATATATATATATATATATATATATATATAGGTGGTAATATCGCCAAAACTAGAAAACATCTTACTATGGTGCAGTAATAACCTACCCCATGAGTCACTCATAATGGGTGATCTCAACATAGACTGGTTAGATTGCAATTCTCCAAACCCAAAAAACTGTATTAACTTACATGGCTTCACACAACACATCCAATCTCCCACCAGAATTGACAAATCCACCAATAAACAGACACATTAGAATGGATGCTAACAAACAGGCCTGCCCTCTAGCCCCACTCAGGTTGTCTACCAGACAACCTCAGTTTCCACTATCCCACTTATATAATCAGAAAAAGAATTAACCCAACAAAACAAGCAATTCTACTACAGATAAGAAACAAAAAACAACTCAACCCCAACAACCTCATAGAAATACTTAAAAACTGTAATTGGTCACCATTAAAATTTCTCCCACCACAAGAAGCGATTAACCACTTTAATGCTACCTTCCTCTACATTCTAAACTCTCAGGCACTCATTAGAAAATACGTGTCAAGTCTAACTATGCCCCTTGGCTAAAAAAAGAAACATTAAACCTACTTAGACATAGAGAAAAGGCTTGGTCCACCTGGAAAGAAAATAAGTCCCAGCCCACACGGCAAAATTACCAAGAACTTAGAAACAAAGCTAAAATACAAATAAACATAGATAAAATCAACTAGTATACAAAATAAACACCACAGAAATCTGCAAAAATACTGGTCCACTGTTAACAATATTCTTCTACCAGGAAAATCAGGAACACCCCCTCCCACTACTACAAATAAAACAAACAATATTGCTACCCGGTTTAACAAATACTTTACAGAAACTATTTTAGAACTATCCAAAACTCAAATGCCCTCAACAACCATACCCCCAGCCCCCACAACAAACACCACACCACAATTCTCTCTCCAATCAGTGTCAACCAACACTATCAAAAGACTGCTAAAGAAATTAAAACCCACTAAACTAGCTGCAGACAGTCTACCTGCTGAATACTTACAAATGACAGCAGAAGGTATAGCATGCCCCATTTCACTACTTATCAATAGATCCATAGCTGAACACTAAGTTCCCCCAATTTGGAAAACCTCATATATCACTACCCTACATAAAGGTGGCCCATTAAATAAACAACTACAGACCAATAGCAATACTGTCTCCACTATCAAAAATACTTGTAAAAGTAGTTCACAAACAGGTTACTAAGTACCTCTTCTCTAACAATTTCCTAACTAATAACAAACATGGATTCAAACCATACCATAGCACAACCACTGAACTAATGTCTTTCACTAACACTGTCAACTTCCATAGACCCGTAACAACGATGTCTCTTCTATCTTTCTTGACCTGTCAAAAGCATTTGACATGGTCTCTCATACTAACCTACCATATAGCCTCACTGACCTCTATTTCTCAAACTACACTCTAGCATGGTTCCAAGATTATGTCAGAGGTAGGCAACAAGCAGTCTCATGGCAACAAACTCTATCACCCCTACTACCTGTCACTCTAGGAGTGCCTCAAGGCTCTACCCTAGGTCCACTTCTATTCTCCATATTTACTAACGAACTGCATTTATCAACCACACATGCATCACTCATCCACTATGCAGATGACTTCACAGTCATCTGCTCTGCACCCTCTCTATTGGATCTTCAGACCCTAACTCAAAAAACCTTCCATAATGTAGAGCCCTGGCTCACAAATGCCAACCTAATATTAAACCCTAACAAAAACAAACTAATAGTCTTCCTCCCTAACAAAACCACTCCCCCCCAGCACCTTTTCTATCTCCTCAATTAACAATACCATCATCACCTCATCACCAGACACTAAACTGTTAGGGGTTGAAATCGACTGCAAACTTAAATTTGATATTCACATTTCCCAAACAGTAAAAAGGGTTCATAAAAAAACTAGGTACATTATACAGGAACAAACTCTACTTCACCAAAAACACCAAAATAGCTATTGCCCAAACTCATTTAATATCCACCTTACTATACGTCGCCCCCATTCTCACTAATCTCAAGAAATCAGAACTACAAAAACTAGCAAGATATGCCACCAATTTACCAACCAGGTCACACCACTGCCTCGCCTGTAAATAACTTAACTGGCTAGTTCTCCCCCACCTTCTGCATTATACACAGTTAACAGTGTTCCACAAACTCCATTCAAATCCTGACAAAATACCATCCTTATAAACCCTTCTACAACCATATGTAACCAATAGACCACTACGTTCCACCAACAAACAACAAAAACCTACTTATCCAAAAACCAAGTGGGTGATTCCTTATTCATCAGCTACATTGGTATAATCTGGAATAAACACCAAGTAAATATTGCCTCCATTACATCCTTACCTCTATTCAAGAACAGTCTAAAACAACACCTCCTTAGCAAGTCACATTGCTCATGCTCTGTCCCCAAATGACAGCCCACTCCTCTACACACCTTCTTACCCAGTTCCGTACACAAAACTATTATTTTTAACACCAAACATTACCTACCTCCAATCTCCCATCATGCACTTTATCACATTACCCATACCACAATCTTTCACTCTCCCATTATCTACATTATCTAATGCCTGCATAAAAAGACCTCCAAACTCTATTTGACTGTATAATTCCCAAGTGCGTAGCACACTGTACACCTATAAACTACAAAGTACTGCTTTCTTATACTCTAGTGATGTATTTTAGATATAATTTTGTTGTGCAGTGCAACCACTACCAATGCTACCATGATATGTATAACTTTGATATGTATTATTACCATTCCGGATGCTATTAATATTTGTTATGTAAATGTATTAACTGGAGTTTTTCTCCCTGGGCTTCCGCTGAAAAAGGACATGTGTCCAGCCGGACTTTCCCAGTAAACAAATGTAAAATAAATAAGTAATAAAAATAATGTTCCAAGTAATCTGGGAAAAAAATGGGATGAACAACTAAGAGAAAACGTGTTTAATAAAAAATGGCCTTTCAGACATTTTAAAAAGAATAAAGTTTTGGTTGGGGCAAAAAGGATGGGATGAAGTGATTTGCTGGCTATTAACTGAGTTATTTTATGGTATTTATTAAAGAACCTGTTATATGTATTGTAAAAATGAAAACTGGAAGTGCAATGGGATCTTTTACATCTACACCAGATCAAGAATGTAGCATTTAAATAGCTTGTTTTCAGAATGTCTGGTTATTATTATTATTATTATTATTATTATTAATAATAATAATAATAATAATAATTATGTATTTATTTATTTTTGTTTAAGGCTATCATTTCAGTAGTTTACTTTTTCATGTATTGAAAAAGTGTACTATCCAAACAATTTAATTTACGGTGTTGAGACCAAGTATAAAAAGAAAGTGTAACACTGCGGAAGCTGGAGTAGAGGATGGTATACACTTTCCAAAATCTTGGCTGTACATCTGGTCATTGGAGGTAGGAAACAAAAAGAGATATTGATGAAGACAAGAGGAAGTATGTGAGAGAGTTGGGTTGGGGGATGAGTGGGAGATGAGAGTTGTGGATGGCTATTGGAATTGGAGCTTTAAAGGGTTGTGACATCATAGTCCCTGCTAGAGTGATTCATGTTGATACTTGCTGAAGACCCCCAAAGTGTTGATGCTAGACCTACCTTCAAAATTGTGCTATATCACAAAACAACCATGTGCTACACATTAGTTGCAGCATACAGACATGACATCATCCTATCCACCTATGTCACCATTTAGTACCAGTTGCATACATCATGTGCATGATCCCCAAAGGGCGTCTACGTAATACTATATCACTCTCAACTACATTATGTGCCTGACATGCTGCATGCCTATTTTACCCTCAATTACATTATGTGCCTGGCATGTTATGTACTTATTTCACCCTCAACTACATTATGTGCTTAGCATGTTGATTGCCTATTACCAGTCTGAGTACCAGTACCAGAGTTTGGTATATCTTTCAGCATGACAAGTTTGTATATTCCGTTTAGTTCTTTTTCCAAGATCACAGCACAACATTACACCTTTGACAACATAAGCTGTCAGTACAATAGTTTCTGCTTTATCTCTCATCACAAAACTAGTTTTTTAGACTTACAGTAAAGGATATGTTCATATACGACCTCCCACACATGTATTCCATATGTGTATATGTGCATGTGTGTTGTGAAACTGAAATAAATATTGTGTATGGTACACCTTTAAAGGCTAGCACAATATGAAAAGCAGACTAAAAAGTGACATATTTCTGCACACTGTACACTGGTTGGTCATAGCCAGCTAAGACAGGGAAAGAATTAATGATACAGCTAGCTCTGATCAATAGTACTATAATCTGCTCTACGTAGTGACAGAGGTATTTTATTTATTTATTTATTATTTGTTTACCAGGAAATTCCAACTGGGCAGAGCCCATTTCTGGTGGAGGCCCAGGGAGAAATGCTCCAGATTCATGTCTTTGGAATGTGGGAGGAAACTGGATTACCTGGAGAAAACCCACACAAACACACGAAAGGCATGCAGGCTCCACCCATAAGGCACCCCAGCTGAGAATCGAGCCAGAGAATCTCTTGCTGTGAGGTGACAGTGCTAACCACTGTGCCACCCAATATACATGCCAAGTGTATTATGTATGTTGTTGTAATATTTTATGATGTGGCAGTATTTTGCTGTCAGCCACTAACTGATGACACAGTTTTAAAATGCATTCAGTCTAGTGCTTAGTAAAAGATTGAGGCATTGAAGGAGATTACTGATTTTGTATTATTTATTTGTTTGTTTATTTATTTATTTTTTGTTGACTGGGTAAGTCCCACTAGGCTTGTGGCCTCTTTTCATGAGATAACCAAGGTGGTATTTTATACTACTAGGAGAAATTTGGTCAGGGTATCAGGGAACTTCCCCTACTCAATACACATATGAGGGAAGCTGTTCATGGTGGCACTTCCTGCTTCTTGTCCAAGTGTGGGGGCAGCTTGGAGAAGCAAGGAGAAGAAATGGTATGCTTCATGAGTAGCAATGAGTTGGTTTCACTTAAAAAAAGTGAATTGGTTATGGTAAAAGATAAGAATGAAGTATGGATCTAAAAGGTTGCAGTGTTTATGTCGGAGGGGCAGACCTGTGAGTTAAAAGGTTTCTCATCCAGGAAAAAAGAGGTCATTGTTCCCCTCTACTTATCACTCACTAGACCCATTATAGAATACAGCGCCCCTTTTGGTATGTACCTCACAAGACATCTACAACAACTGGAAAGGCCGCAGAAATACCTCACAAAGAGGATTACCAGCCTCAAACAGATGCCCTACACAGACCGTCTCAGAAAACTCCAGCTTTACTCCATCGCATATCGCCTACTCAGAGGCGATCTCTGCTTAACATACAAAGCAATGTCAAACCCAGAGCTGTTGGACATTCTCCTTTTAAAGAAATCCCAATCCCTCTGGGCTACACCCTCTAGGGACCTAAACCTTGTCACCACAATAAACAGAACATGCTGGAAGAATAGATTCCTATCCGAGAGACTTCCCATACTCTGGAACAAACTACCTATCTATATCAAACAAAGCTCCTCATTAGCACTCTTTAAGAAAAATCTTGTTGATTGGATGGGAGATAGGAAATTCACCCCAGGGATCACTTCTGTTGTTCTGCTCGACAGGGGTACAGGAAAATAATTTTCTTGGGTGGCAAAAGCCAGGAAACCTTTTTGGCTAAGCTTATATAGGCCCTAGGGCCAATAGCCTAGTACCTACCTATGAAACCTATGAAATGCAGGCAAGACTTTGCAGGAAAGAGGTGCAAGCAGTAATAATGAAGTGAAGGCAGTCGAGCCTTCTCAAGAGCATCCTGTTGAAAAAAAAAGAAAAAAACAGTTGTGTCAGTGAGGATTCAGAGTATATCTTAAATACAATCTTTTCAGGGAAGAAGATTCAACACAAAAATGTGTTGTTACAACCCTCCAGTCTGGTGGGCTGTTTGATGACTTACTTAGGGACTTGGTGAATATAAGTCAGACTAAAAGTGGTAAGGATATTTTCTAGGTTGAAATAATGGATAGAATACATAAAGAAGATGGCCAATAATTAGAACGAACAGTGGAAAAAAGCAGAAACAGTAAAAATAAAAGCACAAAAAAAAAAAACAGAGGTGAAGAGACTACTGCAAGACAAAAGAATTCAATTACTGTAAAAATAGAGAAAAAGAAGATAGTGAATTGGACAGATATCAGGTATGGGATGAAATAATTGCATCTTTAGGAACTAAAGCAAGTGAGTTGAGACCCTTTATACATATAAACAAAGAGACTTATTGCGACATTATTTTTGAGACTGGTCAACTAATGGAAGTAGAAAAAGAGACTTTAAAAAGACATTCATTAAAAGTATGTAAAGATGTACTAGAAGTTTCAAAATTATATGATAAGAGGACCTTATGGATGGGGGAGTGTGACTGTCCTGTACTACTGAATATAGAAAATGAAAAAAATTGTGCACATTCCCAGTATTATAAATGTGGAAGTGAATAAATGTATGGTGAGGTAAAACATCATTTGATTAATAACTGTGAAAAAAGAAAATGTTATACATGTGAAAAGACAGGGCATGATCTAAATAATTATGAGTTAACATGTTACAAATGTGATAAAGTAAGACACTTAGGGATAAATAGAGGCAGAGATAATTTCTATATAAGTGGATCCAAAGAAAATTAATAATCATGTAGTGATAGAAACAGATGCTTTAGATACAGAAATAGAACTGGAGCAGATAAATACTTCAGAAAGAGTGCAAAAAAAACAAGAATCTAACAGTGAAGAAATTAAAAAATAATAGAAGAAGAAGGTTCAGATATAAGTGACTGAAACCATAAAATGGAATTTGGTTAAACAAAAAAGAAGTTTCATTGGTAAAAGTGTATGTGAGAGAAAAAATATAGAAGGTCATAATAAAGAAAAAAGAAAGGGAAAGGATAAGAAAAATATGTATATGTATATATATATATATATATATATATATATATATGGGAAGATGTTGTTACTTGTAAAATCTTAGAAATAAATGTCAATAATTTAAAAAGTTTAGTAAGAAGAATAGGCACAATTGAATGGTGTAAACAACGGAATAGTGATATTATTATCTTGGAAGATTCTAGATATTTAACTAAGGAAGAAAGATATCAAACTGAGATATGGTGGGGGAACAATGTTATTTGGAATCTATGGAGATAAACTTGTTCAGAGATAGTTATTTTGTATAAGCAGATGATAGACGTTTTAGATATTGCTTGTTTTATAATGCACAGAACTACTATTGATGAAAGAAGGAACAGACTTTTAGAATTATTTCATTTTATGCATATGTGACAAAATGCGAGAGGGGATATGTTTAAAAATTTAATTCAGTATGTTGCTATAAATATGGAAATAATTGTGGTAGGGGACTTTAATTGTAATTTAAGATGTCAAAAAAGTAAGATTATGATTTTAAAAAGTGTTAAATATTATAAAATATGGACAACTGAAAATCTGGGATAAGAGGACTTGGACATATAGTAGAGGAGAACATAACATGGAAATAAATTATATTTTAACTTTATCCAGGTTACTAATGGTAGAAGAAGGCATTTTGATAACAGGCTTTTCTGATCATAAAGCAATCTGGATTATGTTAAAAGGGAATGTTGAAAATATATTACTAGGAAATCGGATTAAAAGAATAAATGAAATGAAATGGGAAGAGCTAATAATATACCATAGCTATGGAAAGACCATGTAGAGATGAGAGATTTTCATAATGACTGGTCAGAATTGTGGTTGTCTTTTAAATAAAAGTATAAAAGATGTTATATATGATGCAAGCAGGAAAAAAGAAAGGATGAAAAATAAAGCATAAAAATGTTATTAACGAGTCTGTTTTTTTTAAAAGTCTAGAAAAAATGAAGAATTTTTATTAAATCACAGGAATTATATAATTTGAATAAAACTGATGTAAAAAGCATTAATTGTATAAGCAATGGTATTGTCTTCATGGGAAAAAGAAGAAATTGCATCATACTTGAGTAAATTTATTAAATAGAATAATAATATAATGAGAGAAATGAAGGATGCAGCTGGTGTAATATATAATACTCAGAGTAAGATTATGGAAATAGTAAAAATATAAAACAATATATATAAAATAAATATTTAAAGGACAAGTTATACAAACTAATAAGAATGGAAAGTAGAGGCTTTTCCAGAAGAAGATAAGAAGGAGATGGAAAGGAATATTGCGATAGAGGAATTAGAAAATATATTAAAGGCAGTTAATTTGTATAAAAAGGGGACACTTTTGGATGGATTATAATTAAAAAGGAGGCTAAAGGGAAGAAAACATGCATAAGAAAAGACAGCATGGGGTTAGAGGAGAGGGTAAATTGAAGAAGAAACTGTAGAATAAGAAATAATATATAGGGGTAAAAACAGCAAGAGAGAGAGTGCATGCAGAAAGAGAGGTTAGGAGAAGGGATTGATAATATTATATTTTGAAGTTCCAGCCAGAAAAAAAAATCTGATTTTAGGGATTAATTATTATTTGTATATAAACCCAGGAAAAATATCCAATTGAGGAAAGAGTAAAAATAACAAAATGAAAATTTAAAAATATTTCTAGTAAACTTAAAAAGAAGGAAAATAAATAATTTTAGAGTATTTTCAGTAAATGTGAACATTATTATTAACTCTGTAAGAAGGATAGGGATACTGGAATGGTGTTTTAACTGTGATGTGGATGTAAAATTCTTGACAAGTGAAGACAAACTGCACTCAGAAAAAATACAGAACTTAAGAAGGGAATGTTGCTCTGTAGTGGCTGTGTTGTGTAAAAAAATGAAAATACTGGTTGCAACTTTGGTAAGGATGCAAAGGTTAAATATTGTGGATGTGAGGTGGAGAAAACATGTTTATAGAATTATAGCATTATATGCATATATAACCTAGCAAGGAAGGAGAGAATTGGTTTAATCAAATATTAGGCCATATGCTGGTTAACATGAAAATTATAATTGCAGGGAACTTTAATTGTGATTTAAGGGAAAATGTAAAAAAAAAGGGAAGGATGTAAAAATACAGGAAGTGATAAAATGTGGTAAATTGGTGTGTGGAGCAAAAGTTAATGGAATTAAAGAAGGGGGTTACTTGGATATGAAACTGATCATTTTGTTTTATTGGAAGGCTTAAGGATAGCAGACGATGATACAGTTGTGATGGGTTTTTCAGACCATTTAGCAATTTTGATGGAGGTAATGGAAGAAAGGGAGTATAGTAAAACTGGGAAAGGAATAAAATAAATAATTGAGAAATTATGGGATAAAAGTGGAGAGTGAGGGGTATTGCAGTTATGGAAAGATCATATAACCATGAAGGGCTTCTATAAAAAGCAGTCAGAATGGTGGTTAGTTTATTTTATAAAAGTTTAATTTATGAAAGTATAAAAATATTATTTTTCACTAATGGCAGGATTATGTGAGAAAGAATGACAAACTAAGTATGGGAAAATGTATAGAACTGTATTAGAAAATTTAGAGAAATAATACAAGTCATGTTAACACATGACTGCATAGCCAAGCATGAATCCAACAAAATCATCAAGTTCACAGATGATACCACTGTCATAGGTCTTGTCAGAAATGGTGAGGAAACAGCCTATAGGGATGAAGTGGCGCATCTGACAAACTGGTGTGACAGCAACAATATGTAAGCAAGACCAAAGAAATAATAATGGACTTCAAGAGGACTCAGGAGATACATCAACCTCTGGAAATTAAGGGGGTGGCAGTGGAAAGAGTAAAAAACACCAAGTTCCTGGGGGTGCACATCTCAGATGACCTATCCTGGTAGACTCATATTAGGCACACAGTGAAGAAGGCACAACAATGTCTACTGAAACTGAGAAAGGCAAACCTGTCTCAGTCCATCTTCAAAGCCTTCTACATGGGGACCATCAGGAGTGTCCTGTGAAATAACATCATCGTTTGGTATGGTAACTGCATAGCATCTAACCGCAAGGCTCTCCTGAGGGTAGTGAGGACAGCAGAAAAAGTCATTGATTCCTCGCTGCCATCCAAGGATGATCTGCATGAGACTCGGTGTGTGGGAAGGGCCAGGAAGATAATCAACAATCCCACTCATCCTGCCCATGGCATATACTTCCACCTTTCCTCGAGCAGGTGATATTGCAGCTTACACTGCAAAACATCTAGACTGAACAGAATACCAGGCATGACAATGAATATTAGATCAATATGCCACTTACCGTAAAGTATCATCTATAATAATCACTCTGGCAAATTGCTTCAGTAAGTGGTACAGTTAGCCTAATTTCTCATGCTATTACTTCCTGAATGTGCAGTAGTCAGGAGTGAGTCACCACTCCATACATGTGCAATATGAACATCAGAATGAATCATACTACAGGTGATGAAGTGCAATATTCTAAGCAATCACAATATTAAGTTATAGTCTTGCAATACCTACTAGTATAATACTGCCTAATGTCTTCGTGTTCAGTTGTGGTAATTTATTGTGTTGTTAATATTTTAATTATTACTGCATGTGCATTAGTCTTGCTGTCATTCAAACTATGTGTTTATTGTTATGTCTTCTGAAAATAGCTGCAGAAGCTGTATCTGCAGAAGCTATAGCTTATCCTGAAATGATTCTTATAAACCGATCTATAGCTGAACATCTAGTGCCCAATATATGGAAAATATCTTACATAATCCCTCTCCACAAAGTGGGTACATCAAAAGAAATATTAAATTACCACCCCATTGCAATCCTCTCCCCTCTATCCAAAATTCTAGAATGGTCCATTCATAGAAAAATCATGGACCACCTTAACAGCCACAGACTTCTTACTAACACTCAAGATGGGTTTCGTCCCTGTCATAGCATCACTACTGCCCTCTTGTCATTCACAGAAACTGTAAACAAATATAGAAACAATAATAATTTTGTATCAGCTCTCTGTCTAGATCTCTCCAAGGCATTTGATATGGTAGCATATGATAAGCTCATCAATGTCCTTTCTACACTCAGTCTCTCTGCATCCACTATTACCTGGTTTCAAAGTTATCTAATAGGGAGACAGCAGGCAGTACAGTGGCCCTCTGACATTTCACCACTACTCCCAGTATCGTTAGTTGTTCCCCAAGGCTCCATCCTGGGGCCGCTACTTTCCTCTATTTTTATCAATAACCTTCACACATTTACACCTCATGCTACAGTCATACAATATGCAGATGATTCCACACTGATCTGCACAGCCCCCTCCATCCAAGAACTTCACACACTCACTCAAGCATCCTTTCTATCTGTTGAATTCTGGTTATCTGTAAATCAGCTAATTCTGAACCCCAATAAAACAAAACTCCTACTTTTCAACTCCACTAGATTTCACACCACCTTCTCTACCATTCAGCATAGTACCTAAAAATGACACCATTATATCACCTGTAACCCACACTAAGCTACTAGGTGTTGAGATTGACTGTAACTTGAGATTTGACATTCACATCACCATAACAAAAGTCCACAAAAAACTAGCGATTCTATATAGGAACCAACCTTTCCTAACAAAAACTACCAAGGAAACTATAGCACGCACACACCTACTCTATATACTCACTTACATCTCCCCAATTCTCGTTAACCTAAGAAAAGCAGAAATCTCAAAACTAGAAACATGCTACAATAAAATTGCTAGATTTGCCACCGACTCTCCTTATAAGACCCACCACTACAGCTCTGAAACAACTTCAATGGCTAGAATTCCCCCATCTACTCCTGTATAATCAGCTAACACTATCATATAAGATCGTACATCACCCAGATAAAACTCCTGCCCTAAGAAATGTATTCCAGCTATACACTGGGAATAGAGAATTACGATCAAGTAACAAACAGTTATTAGAAGTCTCTAAGGCCAATAACTCTGCAGCTGAAGCCCAATAATCTACCTATATGGACAGAAGATGGAATTCGCTACCCTCCAGCATCACCAGTAAATCCTCAATAGCAGATTTCAAAACATCCTTAAAACATCACCTGGCTAACAATCGGCTTTGCTCCTGCTCCACTCTGTGGTAGTATATCTTCTTGTAAATAATCTCTACATTTCTACTCATTTACTCATTCATCAGTGTTTACCACCATGTTTGAATGTTACCTGACCTAAGAGAAACTGTTGTTAAATTTGTATTAATTTCTTCTATTATATATTGTACAGCTCTGCCGAATTGTTTTCTCTGTTAAATGTATCTTTCAAATGTAACATATGTAATGTATTTCTGCTATTGATATTATTGTGGAGCATTTCTCCCCGGGCCTCTGCTGAAAAAGAACTACTTGTCCAGTTGGACTTTCCCGATAAACAAATGTAAAATAAAAAAATAAATAAATAAATAATTGCACAAGGACCAAAACAATGTAATTTCGTTTAGCTTGCTGTGTATATCTGATTGACAATAGAGTTTACTTTGACTTTTGACTTTGATTAAGCAAGTATTATAATATGGAAAAGGAAATTTATAAAAGAAATTGAGAAAAAATATTATTTACAAGGGAAAAGGGAGGAGGCATCTGCATATTTAGGTAAAATAGTAAAGGATGATATTAGCATAATGAGGGAAATGAAAAATGTAAAAGGGGTAAAAGGAACACAAGAGCAAATTATGAGTATTGTAGTAAAGTATGTGGAAAATATGTAAAAGAGTAAAAATAAGGACAATAAGACAGAGTGGAAAGTAAAAATAAATCCAGAATGAGTTAAGGAAGAACTTGAAAAAGAAATTACTATAAATGAATTGGATGAAGTATTGGATGAAGTACTCGCCTCACAGTAAGACGCTGACTGGTTCGACTCTCAGCTAGAGGGTCTTCTGCATGGAGACATGCGTGAATGGGCATACCTTCGTTGAAGGTTGTGCGTTAGGGCTGGCAACTCAGCATGTAAAAATCAACTGCCTATCATTAGCAGACCGCAGTTCCGCTGTGGCGACCCCTAACCGGGAAAAGCCGAAAGACACAACAACAACAACAACATTGGATGAAGTACTTAGGAAAGTAAATGACTGCTGTGGTGGTGCTGAGGTAGCATTGTCGCCTCACAGTAAGACGTCCTGTTTGATTCTCAGCTAGAGCGTCTTCTGTGTGGAGACATGTGTGAATGGGTGTACCTTCGTTGAAGGTTGTGCGTCAGGGACGGCAACTCGGCACGTAAAAATCTACTGCCAATCATTAGCGGACCGGAGTTCCACTGTGGCAACCCCTAACCGGGAAACGCTAAAAGACACAACAACTTAGGAAAGTAAATGTTGATGCAGTACCAGGCCCAGATGGTATATAGTATAGACTGTGGAAGAATTTAGTGGATTTTCAAAGAATATTTTGTAAATGTACTGAATGAATTGTTTGTGATGTGATATGTACTGGGATATTAAACTTTATATGGAAGAAAGAGGAGAAGAATGAATTAAACAATGGAGACCCATCACATTAAATATCACAAATTATGCATGTTTTATGAGAATAATACAAAGAATAGATGGAATGATAAAGAAAGTATATATGGTATAAAAGGTACGGTATGTCAAGAACTGTTATTAACTATGAGAGAAATTGTGGTTGTTATTAAAAGTAAAAGGGGAGGATGTGAAACTTATGGTAGCTGATATTATAGCAAGGCATTTATTGCAGTAAGATATGATCCTTTGTGGGCTGTCCTGGAGATGTATGGAATAGGTAATAGAATTAGGAGAGTGTGTATGTCAGCATATCAACATAACAGAGTGACAGTGTTAGTGAATAGGTGGCTGAGTAAAGAAATATGTGTGAAGTGTGGTGTAAGACAAGGGTGTCCCATGAGTGGAATATTGTTTGCATTGGTAATGAATGTGCTGAGTGAAATAGCTTATACAATGATAGATGTTAGGTATGTGATGCAAAAACGAGGTTTTGATTCCAATAGTTTTGACACAGGCAGGTGATATGGTTATGGTTATAGTTACTAAGAAGAAAATATGGATGTGGGGAGTGTTGATTTGTCTGAATGGGTGTTTAAAAGAAATGAGAATGACATTGAATAAAGATAAAGGTAAGGGTTTGGGTGATGTGGTGAAAATTGGGGATGTGTACTTTTCCATCAATGAAGTGTCTTTGCCAGGGATACAGTCTGGCAAAAATTATGTAGTTACGATGAAATGGAAGGGCTTGATAAAAAAATGAACTCAAGAAAAAGTTTTATCTGGTAAATTCTGTATTAATGCAAAAAATAGCATTTATGTTAAATGTTTATATGATCCCAGAAAAATATAAAGAGGAAATTGTTCACTTGGTGTTTTCTTTCATATGGAGTTTAAGATTTAACCCGGTGAATAGAGGTGTGTTATATATGAGTGAAGATGAAGGTGGATTTGGGTTACTAAATCCAGTTGTTTATTCTGTTTCTTTAAAGTTGTATAGAATATTAAAGTGGGCAAAGGAAGAGAATGAGAAATTAATAGTGAGAATAAAAGTACAAAATATTCTGGAAGATGATGAGAATAAGAAAAAAGAATATGTAAGTGAAGAAATTAAAAATTATCAAGAAAAAATACTAACATGGAAAATAAAGCTTGATGAAACAGAGAAAGAAAAATACGGTCTAATGATGTGATGAAAAATTATTATTATGCAAATAGGATTGTAATCTGTAGGATGACGTTGGCGATCAAGAAGATGAGGTAGAGAGTGAGTGTAGTGCCAAGGAT
The DNA here is from genome assembly GCF_019279795.1 of Protopterus annectens. Taxonomy (NCBI): domain Eukaryota; kingdom Metazoa; phylum Chordata; order Ceratodontiformes; family Protopteridae; genus Protopterus; species Protopterus annectens. Next base: position 886,585,297 of record NC_056744.1, on the reverse strand, counting down.
CAAACTTTGGAAGTTGAAAAAGGATAACTATAAGGTGGAGTTCAGGGAGAAGTTAAGACAGGCACTGGGAGGCAGTGAAGAGTTGCCAGATAGCTGGGCAGCCACAGCAGAGGTGGTAAGGGAGACAGCTAGAAAGGTGCTTGGTGTGACACTTGGACAGAGGAAGGAGGACAAGGAGACCTGGTGGTGGAATGAGGAAGTACAAGAGATTATAGAGATGGTGAAGAAGAAGTGGGATTGTAAGAGAAATGAAGAAAGTAGACAGGAGTAGAAGGAGATGAGGAATATGGTGAAGAGAGAGAGGGGGAAACATACTCACAAGCAAGGAGACTGTGTTGAGCAGATGGAAATAGTGCTTTGAGGGGCTGATGAATGAAGAGAATGAGAGAGAGAGAAGGTTGGATGATGAGGATAGTGAATCAGGAAGTACAATGGATTAGCAAGGAGGAAGTAAGGACAGCTATAAATAGTATGAATAGTGGAAAGGCTGTTGTTCCAGATGACATAGTGGTAGAAACATGGAGGTGTTTACAAGAGATGGCAGTGGGGTTTTTAACCAGATTGTTTAACAAAATCTTGGAAAGTGACAGGATGCCTGAGGAGTGGAGAAGAAGTGTATTGGTACCAATTTTTAAGAATAAGGGTGATTTGCAGAGCTGTAGTGACTACTAAGGCATAAAATTGATCAGCCACAGCATGAAGTTATGGGAGATATTAGTGGAAGCTAGGTTAAGAAGAGATGTGATGGTTAGTGAGTAGCAGTATGGTTTAATGCTAGGAAAGAGTACTACAGATGTGATGTTTGTTCTGAGGATGTTGATGGAGATGTATAGAGAAGGTCAGAAGGAGTTGCATTGTGGACTTAGATAAAGCATATGACAGGGTGCCTAGAGAGGAGTTGTGGTATTGTATAAAGAAGTCGGGAGTGGCAGAGAAGTATGTAAAAGTGGTACAGGATATGTATGAGGGCAGTTTGACAGTGGTGAGGTCTGCAACAGGAGTGACAGATGCGTTCAAGGTGGAGATGGGATTACATCAAGGATCAGCTCTGTGCCCTTTTCAACAGGACTAAAACAGAATATATGTGTGTGAATGAAAGGGAGGACAGAGGAATGGTGAGTATGCAGGGAGTACAGCTGGCAAGGATGGATGGGTTTAAATACTTGGGATCAACAGTTCAGAGTAATGGTGAGTGTGGAAGAGAGGGGAAGAAGAGAGTACAGGCAGGGTGGAGTGGGTGGAGGAGAGTGTCAGGAGTGGGTCTACTTTACACGCTCGAAACACAAAAAACCCAAATCCGAATTGCGTGACACATAAGGAGCGAACTGTGAATACCTCAAACGAATGAAACCACGAAAGTGGAAATATCAAACTTGCATAGTTGGCCCATCTGCGGTATAGCTCCGTAAGGTAAGTGTGCGATAGTTATGGACCTTAGGGTTAGGGAGGGGTTAAGGTAAGTGCATAGGTAGGTAGTGTATGTGGGTCTATATTAGAACACCGAGCATTCAAAATGTTGAGTGTTCTAATATCGACCCATTTTCAGCGAACGCTGAAAATATCGAAGAAACAGAAAACAGAATTTTTTCCTAGGGAAAGAATTCGGTTGTCCATTACTGTTACTTCGGTATTTTCAGTGCTGTGGTGGAAAGTTACGAGTTGGGTTCAGGTAAATGTGCGATTGTGTGGATGTGAGGGTTAGGGCGGGTTAGGTGAGTTAGGGTTAGGGCGCAGGTCAGGTAAGTGTGCGATTGTGTGGACATGAGGTTTATGGCGGGGTAGGTCAGTTAGGGTTAGGGCACGGGTGAGGTATAGGGTTTGGGTTAAGGTAAGTGGATAGTTAGTGGTGAATGTATAGTTTAGTGTAGGGTTAGGTGTAAGAGTTTAGGTGTATGTGTGTGGATTGCTGTTTGTTTGTTGTGCTTGTGTTGTGTGTATGTGTTTTGGAACAGCAAATTTTTTCCCTAGGAAAAAATTTGCTGTTCTGAATGTTCGATGTTTGTAATTTCCGATTGATAGGGTTCGATATTAGAACACTCAACATTTTGAATGTTCAGTGTTCTAATTTAGACCCGTGTATGTAAGGTTTTGTGTAGGTAATGTATGTAAGGTTTAGTGTAGGATTTTTTTAAGTGTATATGTGTGGAATATTTAGTTTGTTTGGGTATAGCTCCTTAGGGGAAGTGTGCGGTAGTTACAGACCTTAGGGTTGGGGAGGGGTTAAGGATAGTGCATAGATAGTTGTGTATGTGGGGTTAGTGTAGGGTTAGCAGTAGGGTTTTGGTGCTTTAATTTAGGGTTAGAAGTAGGGTTTTGGTTAGTGTATGTATGAGTTTTTTTATTGTGTTTGGGCAGGTAGTGTGTTGTGGGTGGTGGGTTGGCTGACTATGACAGTTCGTGGTTTTAAATTTCATGCTTTAGTACGTTCAACATATTCTCAGTTCGCTCTTTACATGTCGTGCTATTCAGATTCGGGTTTTACGTGTTTCAAGTGAATAAAGTAGACCCGTCAGGAGTGATTTGTGACAGACAGGTACCAATGAGAGTGAAAGGGAAGGTCTACAAGATAGTAGTAAGACCAGCTATGTTATATGGGTTGGAGACAGTGGCACTGATGAAAAGACAGGAGTCAGACTTATGAAAAGACAAGAGTCAGATCTGGAGGTGCCAGAGTTAAAGATGTGTGACAAGGATGGACAGGATTAGAAATGAGTATATTAGATGGTCAGCTTAAGTTGGTTGGTTTGGAGACAGAGACAGAGAGGTGAGATTGTGGTGGTTTGGACATGTGCTGAGGAGGGATGCTGGATATATTGGGAGAATGATGCTAAGGATGGAGCTGCCAGGTAAGAGGGAAAAAAAGGCCTAAGATAAGGCTTATGGATGTGTTGAGAGAGGACATACAATTGGTTGGTGTGACAGAGAAAGATACAGAGGACAGGAAGAAATGGAAACAGATGATCTGCTGTGGTGACCTCTAATGGGAACAGCCAAAAGAAGAAGAAGAAATCTATGTAGAATTTACCAGCAGAAGTGACTAAAGCTATAAAAGTAACAGAAGAAGTGGTGTATCAAGATAATAAGAGTGTCAGGATTTCCAACAGAGACTGATAATAGATCAATTACCAGTAAAGGGGAATATGTCATATAAGAAAAGATGAAAGAGTGCATTTATTTTCTGGGGAGGAAGAGACAACAGAACACGTTTCTAGAAATGTAAAGGAGTGGTGAAAATTTCTGAAAAGTTGTGTGAAGAATTTTTTATGTCTGTATTAATGACATAAACAATATAGATAAGAATATGATTATATATGAATATTATAAGAACAAGAAGAAAGAATATGTGAGAAGAGTAGATAATTTATATTATGCAAATACGGGTCATTTGGAATGAAAGAATGAATGAAATTCTGTTCAATGGGTAATGGATTTTGGCAGATATATTGCAAATAATTAGATTATGGGTATGAAGAAATAGTGGGGGGCAAGTAAAGAAGCGTAACAATGAGGATCTTATAAGAAAAAATGATAAATAGTAAAAAAGTACAAACGTGAGTGCATGTCCTTGTAAATATATACATTATGCAAATAAGTAAAGAATGTTTTTATGTTATGTTAAAGGATCCCTACTGTTTTTGATTGGTGCTGTGGAATATTTTGCATCCACCTGAGCTATCACCAACCCAAGCAGATGAGGCCTCAGTTTAATGTCTCAACCAAAGGATGACACACTCAGGTGAGCAGCAAACCCCTTATGCTGCAATGCAGTGTCAACTATCGATCTATCTGGTTCAGGAATAGAACCTAAGTCTTCTGCACTAAAGGCAAGTGTGGTGTTGTGCCACTGACACATTATTACTGCTCAGATTACTCATAATGGGTGATAAAATTGTCAAATAAATGTGTAAATTAATTCTCAAATACATGTGCAGATTCTTAAGATGTATTTATTGTTTGTTCATGCTTTGTAGTAGGTTGTTTACTTGACAGTGTTTAACACCAGCTACTGTACTGAAAGAAAGAACTGTGCCATGTCAGAGTTACAGACAATAGGCATCCTTTTTGATTACTGTCATTGAAGTGGCTCTGACTGTTGAAATATGTTAATGACCACCTAGGAGGTAACCATTCTTTCTTTAACTTTTCTTTATCAATATTTTTTTTCAGTTTCTCTAATTATTATTAGATGGAACAGGATTTAGACTATCAACTATTCTGGTGCAGAAGGAAGATGTTATTCATCTGCTCCATTCATTAAGAAAGTTATAGTAATTTGGTAACATTTGTGGCCTTTGGCATTATACATGTATTTGTCAGCCTGTTTTTAATTCCCTCTCTGTCTCTTCCTCTCCACAGTTACACAGTTACACTCTTATCAGAGACCAAAGCATGACTTAGTTTTACCAAAAAGCACTAAACTATAGCATTGCTTCGTTGGATAGCTGTTGAATCTGGGCATTCGCATGCCTTACTTCCCATTTGTTCAAACAATATTTAAAAATGAAATAACTGAAGCAATGGCATGCTAATCAGAATATGCTGCATTTGGATTATAAAGCTTCTGTGGCCTTAGTCTAGGCAGGGGATATCCACAATACTACCTTCCCATGTTACTCTCTCTAACAAAACAACATTTATACTGAAAATATAGCCCATTTTCCACATGTAACCCATAAATTTATATATAGGTAAGATCTCTGTCCAACAGAGGTTCATAGGTAGGAATTAAGCCTGTAGCCCAGGTGACGTTCAAGATTCTTAGCCAAGTACACCATTAAAATTATGAGACATTATCCTTGCTGGTCAAGTAGATAAATGCCACATAACCAAGTAGTGAATTTGCATTTATCCATCCACTTCTCAAGTCTTGATTTAGAAGTAGGCAGAGTTTTCCAATGTTTGACATGCAAAAGGAGTTTGTTCCAAAAGTATGGGATGCACTGGGTTAAGTATCTGTCACACTAGCACATGTTGTTAATCTGATGGTGGAGGATAAGGTTTCTGGAGAGAATATTCATTGTGCCAACAGTCCTATGGAGGTAAATGAGATAAAAAAGGACAGGGTCCATCCCATGAAAAGCCAGGCATAGATCACCACACAAGGACCTGTAAGATGCAGGGTATGAAAAGCCAGGCATAGATCACCACACAAGGACCTGTAAGATGCAGAGTATGAAAAGTCAGGCATAGATCACGACACAAGGACCTGTAAGATGCAGGGTATGAAAAGCCAGGCATAGATCACCACACAAGTACCTGTAAGATGCAGGGTATGAAAAGCCAGGCAAAGATCACCACACAAGGACCTGTAAGATGCAGAGTATGAAAAGCCAGGCATAGATCACGACACAAGGACCTGTAAGATGCAGGGTATGAAAAGCCAGACATAGATCACCACACAAGGACCTGTAAGATGCAGGGTATGAAAAGCCAGGCATAGATCACCACACAAGGACCTGTAGGATGCAGAGTATGAAAAGCCAGGCATAGATCACCACACAAGGACCTGTAAGATGCAGGGTATGAAAAGCCAGGCATAGATCACCACACAAGGACCTGTAAGATGCAGGGTATGAAAAGCCAGGCATAGATCACCACACAAGGACCTGTAAGATGCAGGGTATGAAAAGCCAGGCATAGATCACCACACAAGGACCTGTAAGATGCAGGGTATAAAAAGCCAGGCATAGATCACCACACAAGGACCTGTAAGAGGCAGGGTATGAAAAGCCAGGCATAGATCAACACACAAGGACCTGTAAGATGCATGGTATGAAAAGCCAGGCATAGATCACCACACAAGGACCTGTAAGATGCAGGGTATGAAAAGCCAGACATAGATCACCACACAAGGACCTGTAAGATGCAGGGTATGAAAAGCCAGGCATAGATCACCACAGAAGGACCTGTAAGATGCAGGGTATGAAAAGCCAGGCATAGATCACCACACAAGGACCTGTATGATGCAGGGTATGAAAAGCCAGGCATAGATCACCACACAAGGACCTGTAAGATGCAGGGTATGAAAAGCCAGGCATAGATCACCACACAAGGACCTGTAAGATGCAGAGTATTAAAAGCCAGGCATAGATCACCACAGAAGGACCTGTAAGATGCAGAGTATGAAAAGCCAGGCAAAGATCACCACACAAGGACCTGTAAGATGCAGGGTATGAAAAGCCAGGCATAGATCACCACACAAGACCCTGTAAGATGCAGGGTATGAAAAGCCAGGCATAGATCACCACACAAGGACCTGTAAGATGCAGGGCATGAAAAGCCAGGTATAGATCACCACACAAGGACCTGTTAGATGCAGGGTATGAAAAGCCAGGCATAGATCACCACACAAGGACCGTTAAGATGCAGGGTATGAAAAGCCAGGCATAGATCACCGCACAAGGACCTGTAAGATGCAGAGTATGAAAAGCCAGGCATAGATCACCACACAAGGACCTGTAAGATGCAGAGTATGAAAAGCCAGGCATAGATCACCACACAAGGACCTGTAAGATGTAGGGTATGAAAAGCCAGGCATAGATTACCACACAAGGACCTGTAAGATGCAGGGTATGAAAAGCCAGGCATAGATCACCACACAAGGACCTGTAAGATGCAGGGTATGAAAAGCCAGGCATAGATCACTACACAAGGACCTGTAAGATGCAGGGTATGAAAAGCCAGGCATAGATCACCACACAAGGACCTGTAAGATGCAGGGTATGAAAAGCCAGGCATAGATCACCACACAAGGACCTGTAAGATGCAGGGTATGAAAAGCCAGGCATAGATCACCACACAAGGACCTGTAAGATGCAGGGTATGAAAAGCTAGGCATAGATCACCACACAAGGACCTGTAAGATGCAGAGTATAAAAACAGGAATTTTAATCTGGCTGGGTAGTTCATGGAATTTTAGCCTTCAATTTTCTTCCTTAGGAGGCTTGTGTTTTTCCAATATGGTGTTATGAGAGGTACATGGCAAATGTGAAATTGTATTAAATGTTAGGACTAATGAGAGATGAAAAAGAACAATGTATTCCTTGCACTTTTAGTTTTGCATTCCATGCTGAAGTTCTTGTTCGGAGCATGCACACATCAAGTTTATTGAACTGTCTTCTCTCACCTGCTTGCTTATTTACTCCATCACTCATCTGAACAACAGTGGGCCCAGAACTGAAGCCTGATGCACATTCACTCCCACTAGAAATCCTTCCTTGAGTGCAAACACTGTTATTACTTGTGTCAATGGGTCCTTGCACATAGTCTGCACTAATTCTATCAATGTTTCTTGGACTTCGAACCGTCTGAAGACTGCCCAAGTCAGTTTTCTTGAAACCTTGTCATATGCTTCCTCCAAGTCTGGGAATGCCCAGTTGGACTCTTTCCACATGTCTATTTTTTTTTCAGCTATCTGCCTCACTGCAAACATTGGGTTGGTTGTGCTGCATCCTGAGCTGAATTTGAACCACTCATCTCCCATATTACTTTCTACTAATCAGGGCATTTGTTAGAACACTCTTGCAGTGTGACAGGAATTTGATACCTCTGTGCTGTTCACAGTTGTGAATATCCCAATTGTTCTTGTACACTGGCACTAGAATGCTTATTCTCAAGTTATCTAGTGTATGCCTTACTCTCCATACTGCTATGAGTACTCTCTGCAGCCATTTCTCGCCTAACTCACCCAATGTCTTGATTGTATCTGCCATGACCTCATCTGAGTCTGCTGCTCGCCGTGACATTATTTTCCTTAGTGTTGTTTTTACTTTACCCTTCAAGATGATAATATATGCTCTAGGTGCCTCCTTTGAATGTTTCTATTGAACTTGTATAATCCTTAGTGTCACTCTCCTACTTTGGACACCGTAGAAGAGTCTTTGTGGGTTCTGTTCAAGCAGCATTATTATATACAAACACGTTACAATAGAAGTTTACTGACTTTAACTTAAGTAACTTATGTATAAACTAATTACTGCAATCATACATGCTCACTCTCTGGCTGCATTATCAAAATGGCCCTGCGAATAGAACGTATTTATATGTGCACGTTCAGTCCTTGATATGCTTCTTAAAGATACAGCACATACACTCTGAACTTCATCCTTCCTCTTTGAGAAATAGATTATGCAAGATTATGAATCTATTTGGCATGCAGATACTACAGGTGGTTCTTTGTCGTGCAATTATACAAGACGAGGTACATATATACAGTTATGTCCATGTTGCTGTGTATTTCACACTGGGCCTGGAAATTTGACCATATTGTGTGACATAAAACTGGGAATTTGGTTTAGCAACTGGAACTGTCTCTATAGAATGTTCAACCTTGGGAGTATTTATAACATCCTTAGGAATGGAAGCAGAGCTTGAAACACACTTTGGGATTGGAACAACATCTGGTTCGCTTTGAGATCCAGAGTCTGTATCACAGGAACAATGCTGCCATGATGATTCTGGTACAGGAAGAAGATGTCTGCAATTTCTCCTGTACCCCAAACCCTCAGAATCTACAAGGTAGTATCTCGGCTCGCTACATATACATGTAACTTGACCAATCTAATCAAAACCTTTCTCCATTTGTATCCTCACTGTCTCTCCATTCCTCAACAGATGAAGAAATCTGCTCGATTTATCATAACTGGACTTCTGGATAGAATGTTTCTTGAATAATTGAGCTTTGATGGTTCTGTTTTTTTTAGCTCTAGGCCTCAATAAATTGGAACTAATAGGTAGTGTCATTCTGGTTTGCCTGGATAGAAGTCTTTGAGGACGTGAGCCAAGTTTATCATCACGGGGTATGTTTCTGTGATAAATTCAAAAAGACATCAGTATTGTCATGCTTTGACCCTTCAAGTAATTGCTTTGCACTCTGTACTGCACGTTCAGCTAGTCCGTTTCATTGTGGATATTCAGGACTGCTACTAACATGTACAAAGTTCCATTCTCTTGCAAATTTCTGAAACAACTGACTAGTAAACTGAGTACCACTGTCAGAAACAACTCTGCGTGGACTACCATGGACTGAGAAATGATGCTTCAACTTAGTAATACCAGTAGGGGATGTTAGATTAGGTAGTAAGTCAATCTCAAACCAGTTTAAATAAGAATCTACCAATACTTAGTAGTATTGATTCCCCCACTCAAAGATATCAGTGGCTTCTGTTGACTAAGGTAGATCAGGAACTTGACTTAGCTGAAGTGGATCTCTTTGCAAATGCGGTTTAGTACTATTGCATACTGAACAAGAAGAAAGTACTTTATCAATGTCTTTCAGCAATGAAGGCCAAAATACAAGATCTCTCGCTCTTCTTTTAGTGGATGCAGAACTGGGTAACCACAATGCAAAATCTGGATATATTCTTGTAAGGATGCAGGAACAACAATTTTAGGACCTTTGAAAATAATGTCATCTTCCATCAACATCTCATCTCTGTAAAGAAAATAAGTTTCCATTTCAGGTGGTGCACTAGATTGCTTTGACAGCCATCCAGCATTAATGTAGTGGTTGAGCTTTTGCAAAATTGGATCAGTCTTTGTATGATCTCTCAGCTCATCAAGTCTAGTGTTAGAGAAATTATGTCAAAGTCAAAATTCTCTGCTTCAAGCTATTCAGTCGAATTTCTGAACGATCTGGATAGGGTATCAGCCAGATAAGTAGTTTCCCTTTCATATAGACAATTTTAAACCTGTACTTTTGTAATTTGAGCATCATTCTTTGCAATCTTGCTGGAGCTGAATGCATGGGCTTCTTTAGAATACTAACTAGAGGTTGGTGATCAGTTTCAATCTGAATAGCTCGACCATAGATGTAATCATGAAACTTTGAACATGCAAATACTATTACCAAAAGTTCTTTCTCAATTTGAGCATATTGCATTTCAGTTTGGGTAAGTGTTCTACCAACTACAACAACTGAAAAAAAACAGTACCATGGTTGTACCAGAAAAAAAAAAACAACCAGCCAGTGTACCAAATGAATTTAATAAAACTCTGACGTCTCAGCCAAAAGCCTTCAAGGAGTAATGGGTAAGTGCTCTAGATGGATAGGCTACTGGGCTGCCTCTTGAAGAATGACTGCACCAAGACCAAATTTTGAAGCATCACAGGAAAGTGTTACTGGTTTATTTACATCATAGTATCTTGATGTAGGTGGGGTGGCAATTTTCTGCTTTAGGTCCTCAAATGCCTTCTGGTGCTGTTCTAACCATGACCATGTAACATTTTTGCATGTCAGGTCTCTTAAAGGTGCTGTCAACTCACTGAAGTCTGGTATGAACTTGCCTAAATAGTTGACCATGCCTAGGAAATGCTGTAGAGCTTGAATATAATCTGGTGCTGACATCTCAAGAATAGCTGCTTGCTTGGTCAGGTCTGGTCTCAAGCAGTAAGTAAATGATCTACATATGTAACTTCTGGTAGTCTGAATTTGCACGTCAGAGGATTAAGCTTCAAGTTTACTTCACGTACTCTGTCTAGAACTTTTTAGATTTCTGTCATGCTCTGCATCACCATTACCTCCAACCAATAAATAATCTACTATTATGGCACAAGGATAACCCAAAAATATTTGCTCCATTGCATGCTGAAAGACTTCACTTTTCAGAATGTATTCCATATGGCATCCTTAGGAATCTGTATCTGCGAAATGGGGTACCAAAAGTGGTTAGTAAAGAGGATTTGTGATCAAGCATCACTTGCCAAAATGAACTTTTGCATCAAAGACAGAAAAAACAGTGGCATTCAGTATTAGAGCTGCAACCTCTTCAACTGTATGCATTGGATTATGTGGTCTCTTCAATGCTTTGTTCAGATACATATTCTGATTTCATCTGAGCCTTTTTTATGATCTACTACCATGGACAACACCCATTCAGTTGGTTCTGTAACTGGACAAATTACACCTTGCTGTACCATTTTATCCAGCTGAGCCTTGACTTTATCCTGCATAGCTATCAGAACTTTTACTTGCTGGTCTGACTACTATAATGACCTCTGGGTCTAACTTCATGGAATACACAACTGGAAGTTTGCCCAACTTGTCATCGAAAACATCAGCATACTCTGAGAAAATGGCTTCAGAAAAATTGGAACTAGGATATGCACTTATATGATGAACTTCTTTGGTAAAATAAATCAGATTCATTCTCAAACTGTCTTTGGGACCCACTAATGACTGTACTGGTCTTCGGACTACATAGAATAACAAGCTGTAACAGTTCCTAGTCAAATAACATGAAAGCATCACTGAGCCTTTGGTTTGAATTTCTGTACCTCTATAAGCAACAAGTTTTGCACTACTGGCCACACTGTGTTGCTCATTAGTTCTCACTTTAGCAAATGTGTCTGCTGATATAACATTACACTTTGAACCAGTGTCTACTTTAAGCTCTGTAGATTTACCATTGATCCAGACTGTACAAAACACTTCACTCTTTGCCAATAAATTCACTGCATCAACTCTTTCAACAATTACTGATACACCATCTACATAGAAAGTGGATTTGCAGTCTACTTCATCAATTTTGCTTTTTTGCGTGACCCTTTACAACTGTGTGGGGTTTGCTTGATTTGGAAAACCATTGAAAATGGTTCTATTTTTTATACTTGTGACATTGCTGAGCAAATGCTAAGCATTTCTCTCTTTTAGACTCATGATTGGCACCACAATAGCGACAGTCAATAAAGCTGGATTTGGGTTATGCTAATTCATGTTTGTACTGCACTGAGTATGCTTCTTTAACTGAGCTAGTCTTAGAACTTGCTGGAAAACTACATGGTTTCCCTGGTGAACCAGTAGGGGTTTTGGCTGCCATGTGCTTAGGCCTACTCCTGTTTGCCAAGGTTGCATGCTATCTAGATTTGCTCTGGAGCTTACTGAAACCATGCACTTTTCTCTTGCAAGCATACTTGTGATTTGACAAATCTCTATGGCTTTACTCAATGTTAAATCACTATCAGAAAGCAAAATCTTTCTCACAGCAGCACTATTAATACCATACATGAGCCTGTCCTTTATTTACTCATCTTTTAAGTCACCAAACTGACACATTTTAGCTTTGCTTCTCACGTCAGTTATATAAGCTGCAAAAGATTGCCCTGGTTTCTGATCTCTTGTGTAAAACAAATGTCTCTCTAATGTAATATTTGTCTGGAGGTTAATTCTCTGAATTTGCACTTCAAACACTCGAGGTCTTCCCTGGATTCAGCCTGTACAATAATATGATGATTTTCACTTTCTCCCTCATATACTGCTGGTGCATGCACAAATGAATGCTCTCTTTCAGTGGCCTCTGACCCAGCTAGGTTTAGCAAAATGAATGCCCTGGTGCGTGCATCTTTATCTGAATAAGCTGCTTGTAAAAAAATATTACTCTTGCTCAAATATTCTCTAATTCTCTGCAATATTCTTATCAAACACAAGTGATAAGGGCTTTCAAAATCCGTCTACCATATTAAGACATACCAATGAAGAGTTTTGCAAATAAGTATGAACATATACACATACACATATTCCAGAAATGTATTTTTAACTTTGCCCAATAGCACAACAACCCTCTGTATAACTGAACTTTGCGAAATAAGTCTCTCTGGCACTGTAATACTCTTGAAATTACTGTACTGCAAGAAATCACCTCTTATCAATGTGAGAAACATTTCAAATAACTGCACGATGCGAATAAACTGGGCAAAAGAAGCTCAGAGTCAGAAACACTTTGAAGTAATTGCACTTTGTTAATAAATTATTCACAGCACACTGAAATTTCCCCAAAATAGTGGTACCTTGGTAGGCAATTATTTACAATGCAAGAAACGGTCTGTAATGATGGCACTTTGCGAATAAACACACCCAGCACAAGAAACTTTTCAAAACGGCTATACTTTGACTGTACTCCACAAAGTAGCTGCACTTTGCACACAAATAAACTCCTTGGAATACATACACAGTAAAAAGGACACACTGTAAGCACATTTACACATGTTGAGATACTTCGAATAACTCTAGCTATGCCCCTGATACAATACAAAGTCATAGTTATGCCAAAACACAGCACTTTGCCAAAAAACATGCAGTTGCCTTGCTTTGTTTATGCTTAATATGCATTTTTTTTTGCTTTTATTATATTAATTTTGCTAGTTTACTCTTTTCATGTCCACTTTACTTTTCTTGTGCTCATTTTACTCTAAACATGCCTGTTTTGCTTCAAACATACTCATTTTGCTTTTCTGATAAGCTTTTCATCAAGTATCTTAATCTTAAACATGTTGCTTAGTTAACAAATCTTCATGCATCACGCTTGTTTAATAATGCAGTTTGTGCCCTTGTAATGCTCTGGTTTATCTTTTTTATAAAACAAGTAGTTTGTGCATATTCTCATTACCTTTGATTCTTTTCTGGCTCTTTTTCATGCTCGTTTCTCTTAGTTTGCCTTCACTGTCATTTCTGCACCTCATGGCTCTGAATATCAATCTCTGGAATCCTGTTTCTGACACCATGTTGCTCTCCTACTTTGGACACAATAGAAGACTCTTTGTGGGTTCTGTTCAAGCAGCTTTATTATGCACAAACATATTATGATAGAAGTTTACTGACTTTAACTTAAGTAACTTATATACAAATTAACTACTGCAATTATACATGCTCAGTCTCCAGCTGGACTCTCAAAATGGCACTGGGAATAGCACGTGCCCGGTATTTATATGTGCACGTTTAGTCCTTAATGTGTTTCTTAAAGATACAGCACATACACTCTGATCTACACTTGGATTTTTCAGTGTTTGTATGAAATCTTCATAGAAATACTAATCCCAGTGGTCTGTTTCCTTGTTTTGGTTAATTGCTATATTTTCTCAGCCCAGATCTTTTTAGTATCTACCACTAATAGCCCAAGTCACTGAAGTATTACCCAGTTTTCAGGGCTAATTCTTTTCATGTCTCCTAGGCAGTGACCCAGACTATCTTGGAGTTTTAACCTCAGCCCCTGTGTACCCAGTTGCTGCCACTCAAACCATTTCCATATATCCAGTACTCACCAGTAGTATTGTTACTGTTAGCATCCACTAACCTGTGGAATTACTTCTAATGATGTACCTTCACTTTTTTCTGGGACTGTTCATACACCCTGCACCTAAGCAAGTATAAACTATGTGGCATACTATACACAACCTGATTTTTAGATGCAATTTTTTTAATAAATGTCATATTTTTCAAGGCTGTGTTTATGGCTGTGTGGGCGCCTGTGTGCATACTTGTGTGTTTTACTCACTCTGTGCTGTGATAGGGCAGATAGTATTGGGAGACTGTTCCTTAAATCTGTAGTACAGAAACCTTGAAACTGATTCTGTTTATTAGGTTGGGGATTGCTGGCTCCCTTGAATTTTAATCATCTGTCATAAGGACTGATCTTGGTGGTCCTATTTTCTGTGCCTTTTCAGTGGTATATGCTCATGTTGTTTTGCAATTCATCAAGCACCTTTCTAGTGTTATATAACATAGCCTTCCTTAAGAACTGTATAATTTAATCTAAGATGATTTATACCTTGTCTGTTTTTGAGTATCTTTAGGTAGATACTGCTTTGGCTTAATGTCTTGTATTTTTTCCTTGGTAAGGATGCCTTCTGTGCAAGGTCTGCTTATTATCATTTGTTTGTGTAGTTAGTGCTCCATATTCCTCCTACAGTTCAAAGACACGTGATAAGCGAATTAGTGTTCCCTAAATTATCTGCAGTGTGCGTGAGTAAATGTGTGTAATATGGAAGAAAGGCCTGGGAGTGTACTTGCATCCCTCCCCCAATTACATAGTAAACTCAGTGGCTTGCAGTTATGGTTTATAAAGTTACATTAGGCGTTAGCTTCAGTCTGTAAACAGGGATGGAACTATTGCTTTTTGGACTTCTTCCCAGTATTTCCACATCCTTCCCCATAAAGCTTAACAATACATTCCATTTGTTTCTTTCCTGTTTTGTGACTACCAAGTCAAAGTATTTGCTTGAAGGTGTATTTTCTAGCTTGATGAATGCTTTTTTTCTCTGCAATCTCCTATGTTTTTTTTTTCTTTTAGCTTTTAACAGTCTGACTTTTACTCAGCTTTCTTATTTCTTCTTTTTAGCTAGATATCAACCTATACCTCTTTCTGATTATTTTTTTCTTTTCTTATTATTTCCTTTTGAACGCTTCTTCTTCTTATTTTCTAATGATTCTCTTTGACACCTACGCATAATCTTAACTTTTTTAGTTTCAGTACATTTGCCATTTCCTTAATTATTTTACTTTGTCTGCTCCATTGTACTGCACTTCTTTTTATTTATCTTGTAGACATATAACATGACTTTTCTTTATTTAAAATGTACTTTTCTATAATGAAAGCACAGTTCAAATTACTTTGCATAATGTGACAGCGTAATTTTGAAATTATTTGTGAAAATATTCATGCAGTTTTAGGTTAATGCTATTATCCGTACTTACCAGAGCTTAAATTTCAGGACCTGTATAGCAAGGCTTTCACAGAATCCTTCAACAGCAAATTTTGATGCTGCGTATATATCGTTGAATAATATACCTAAAAATAAGAACACATAAATATTTAAGTTCACAAAATCAAATCCAGCACAAGCTACTGTTATTTTCCACTTTTTCACTTTCTGAAGTTTTTTTTCCCAGTTTTTACATCATTAGGTGTTGTAGAGTGACTCCCCACCTTAGCCTTATTATTTATTTATTTATATTTGTTTACCAGGATAGTGCACTGATCTCAGACTATTTTCAGGCACAGCCTGGGTGAATGGGATCACATAAGAAATGAACAAAACATATTTACAGATACAAGGATATGCTAATGCCTTCATCTCCTCATTGCGATGTGTACTGCTCTTCTTCGGTATTCACCCCGGTAAGCCAGGTAGTGAAGGGAGCATTGCCTGCTTTACTCACTGATTGGTACAACAGACTCAAGCTGATGTGGTGAGTGAACAAAGCTACAAGGTTCTGAGTCTGATATTGTAATATCTTCAGGTTGTTAATATTATATTCATTTATTCTGACCAGCAACAGCCATCTCTTCTATTATCCTCAAACAGAGTAAGCAGTTTTTTGAGAGAACAAGCTTCTCAGACAAACTACAAGGAATCAGTCTGGCAGACCATACTAATGGGACACAAAAAGGAGTTTAGTCCAAGGAGGGGGAGGGTGAAGGACATTGGCTGAGCTGCTGCAGAGGAGATATGTCAGGATGGCTCCATTGCATAGCTGCCCCTCTGATGTACAGGTAGGTGCACAGGTTGGGCATAAAATAAGACCCCCCCCATGGCAACAGCGTGGCGTGTTCCTGGGACAGCTTGATCTTCTTGTCAGCCCCAATCTTTATTAGAAACAAATCTGGGGGAGGCCAGGATAGGTAAACCTGATGAATACGGATAGGCACCAGGGTCCAACGATGGTCAACTAAGTGGGAGAAAAAAGGGGAAAAAAGCAATAACATTGAACTAATGAGGTGCCATGTTAACAACGCATAAACAAAAATAGAATAACTGAAACAATAAGTTATTTAAGCATAGATAAGGTACATGAAAAAACAGGAGGAGAATGAGTTGAGAGTTTGCCAGTGCATTAGGGAGTAATAATAATTACAGTGTGTCATAAAGGAAGGACTATATCAAAAATGAGGACTATATCGGAAGGTGAAATACGGCAGATAATCCAAGTACGGCTGGTAAGCAAATAGAAATTACAGGATGTATAATGAGCTGGGGTTGGTGAAAGTGATCATAGTAGGAATACATTGAAATAAATAACCATGTCATTCAGCAAGATTAGAAATAAAACATATTAATGCAAACCTTAGCACAATACTGCAGATGAAAATGTCAAAACAGAAGTCATAAGGCATGAAAATGAGATGCGGCAAGCTGAAAACTGTCACTTCACAGCTGACCAGGCAACTGCATAACATTTATATTTCACCATGCTTGGACCGTGTGCATCTTAGTTCTTGTTTAGAAGTACAATAAAGCCTGGTCAAAGCAGCAAAATACATTTCATAGTCTTGGGCCATAGAGCAGAATTTATTGATTCAGTGCTGCATTTTCAAATTGTCATGACAACCATCCCTCCCCCTGCTCAAGTCAAGTGTAGTTTACTGGGTGATACAAAACAGCATAAAGCATTAATACTGGGGGCATTCAGAACTCTCTGCAGATGTATCTACATACTCTTGTACAGGGCGCATCTGATCATAAACTGGAAGTCAGTATGAGGAAAAGTTATGCACTTTGGTAAAAATAAGTTGCCTTATATAATTGAGGCAATATTCTCTGAGTTACCGATTATTATAAGAGTTAGTTATCACTGTAGTTTTGCTTTATCATTGATGCCTTGTCCAGTCTATTTGCAAAGTGACATATTTTAACATACCCATGATACAATAAACTGTTGCTTCACATTTGGCATCAGTCTTCTTATTTTACAAATCATTCATTAGGCTTATACTTAAACATTTAAACATGGTGCTTGTGTGTGTGTGTGTGTGTGTGTGTGTGTGTGTGTGTGTGTGTGTGTGTGTGTGTGTGTGTGTGTGTGTGTGTGTGTGTGTCTGTGTGTGGGTGTGTGTGTGTATACAGTTGCAGATGTTAAAAAATTGAAGTACATTCAGTGGGCCTTTCCAAGGTTATTCCCTGAATTAAGGGGCCATGATTATGCCAGTTGGCTACAGGCAATCATTTTCTACTCTGTAAATAATATATTGCTGAGGGGAGACCTATACTGTACATAATGATAGGACTGTGGGAGGGAACAAATTCCAGCAGGATGTCCTTTAAATAATAGTCATTTAATCACTGAAGGTCATAATGATAAAAAAAACAAGCATTTTATATAAGGTTAGCTTAATTGTCAATTACATTACTGTTAGCTATTCAGTTTGCTGCATCTTAGCCCATTTTCAAGTATAAGTTAGAAGACTTCTGTAGATATTTGAAATATGTAATAGTTCAGAGTTTGCTACAGACTCTTTAATAAACAACTTTTAGTTTATCAGTCTATTTTTTTTCACTTATGACCTATAACTTAAATGCTTTTGCATGCATTCATATGCATGTTCCATCTGGTTGTTGTATTTGATGGAGCTTATAGGGACACCTGGGTTGGGCTAAGTTTAGCCCTTCCCACTTACAACCTGTTTTATATCATTATCTTGACAAAGTCCTACGTGCTGGACCTGTATCCCTTTGTGGGATGATAGCACTCTCCCCATTCATTTGAAACATGGATAATCTGTGAGATTTTAAGGTGTCAAAGCTAACGTGGAATGGTATTGTGAGAGGATGGGATCAAGGATGAAGAACCTGAATGAACAAGATTGAGGGAACAAAACTTAATCACAGAAATTTATACACGGACGTACTTGAACAGTTAAGATTCTCATAGCTTTAAATTTCAAGCCACTTGCAAGAATGATAAACTGACCATTGTGAAATCAACTACAACTGCTTGTCTACACTATAAAATGTAATAGGTTAAATATGAAAGTGATAGCTTTTGGGCAAACATCTAACTCCAGTCCTTCATCAGTCATCAAGTGCAATCAGTTGCACACAGGATTAAATCATCAATTTACAATCAAATATTCATACACCAATAGCAGTGGAAACGGTATGTGTATTAATGCTGTCATGGTGACTACATATGTAATTATTAAGTAGCAGAAGAGAGTCAAATATTATACTTAAAACTTCATAATACCGGTTGCATTCATTTAAGGTTTAGCAGTTGTATGTTCATTTAGTTCTTTACCATGCATGCTGTTTAGACATAATTGCCATCCAGATTCCGACGGTAATAATTCATTTTTAAAATCTGCTCCTTTGCATTTGGAAAATACTTTTAGCATCTGGCACTTATGGTTAAAATTATGACCTATTTTCCTATCATGATTAGACAAAGCATTACTTTGACATCCCCTTCTTATATTAGCCAAGTACTCCTTAGTATGAATATAAAGAGATCATTCAATTTTACTAAAGTAAAAATAGCCACAAATCCATGCAGCCGTATAAACAAATATTGAACTTTTTACAGATTAAAAAAAACTTTAAAATAAAACTTCACATCTGTGCTGGGATGTATTAAAATATTGCCAACCTGCATAGTGTCCCGTATGTTGCAGCAGTTACATCTGAAAGTGCTATCTGAGTTGGCATCTGACTTCTTCCTCTTAAAGAAGTTAATAGGACATAGGTTAAGATTTATGTGAGAACAACAATTCTTGCCTGGACTGATATTGCCTATTTAAGGCTCTCACAGAGATGAATGGAAGAGATATATCGTCACATTCCTAACACCCTGACTTGATCCATAGCTATAGGCACATGTTTTCTATGCCTGTTTGGCGGCATAATCATAGATAGTTATAAAAACAATAAACCTAACAACATTTGTTACCCTAGTAGTTGAAGATCTAATTAAAATGATTAAAATAACTTCCACAGAAACTTCCTAACACAGGAAAGAGGAAGAAATGCTAGTTTTAAATATATCACATCAAGAAACAGATAAATAACAGACTACCGAGCTGCAGCAAACTAATTGGATGTTGTTAAACTGCATTGCAGCTTTGCAAGAACTTGAGTTGAATGAATTATTAGTTCAAATTCCCGTTAGAAAATCTAAACACAGAGATGATCAGAGTAGTCAAAAATTTGATATTCAATATGAAATCAAAGTATTCAAAGATGTTTTTGCATGCACACACATGTATTTTTATTCATTTTTCCTTTGTTGACCAGGCTAGTCCCACTAGGCTAGTAGCCTCTTCCCAGGAGAGTCCCAAGGTGGTATTTATACTAGTAGGGAAATTTGGCCAGGGCATCATGGGATCTTTTGCATCCACCTCAGTTATCATCAGCTCATGCAGATAATACCTTAATTTAATGTCTCATATGAAGGATGGCATACTCAGGAGTGCAGTGTAGTGTCAACAATCGATCTACTTGGTGTGGGAATAGAACTCACAGCCTTCTGCACCATAAGTGAGTGTGCTACCTGTTGCACCACTGATACTGTGTGTGTGTGTGTGTGTGTGTGTGTGTGTGTGTGTGTGTGTGTGTGTGTGTGTGTGTGTGTGTGTGTGTGTGTGTGTGTGTGTGTGTGTGTGTGTGTGTGTGTGTGTGTGTGTGTGTGTGTGTGTGTGTGTGTATATATAAAAACGCACACACATACTATTCTGCCCATCATAATGCTGCAGCTGTGTTACCTGTCATGTATCCCTTCTACTCTGCTGCTCTGATATATCATTCCACATTATTTTCATTCCCTTCACCAAGTTGTATTGTGATAGCAACCATATGTACTGACAGCACATCTTTACCCTGACCACTGGTTACTGAATGTGTATTTCTGTTTACAGTCTGTATTTTATACGTTTATACTTTTGCATGCATGCATCTTAGAACTTTCTCCATGAATATTCATTTAAAATAGACTGCCAAATGGATGTTACTATTTAATAAAGATAAATAAAGTGCTTAGAAAATGAGCAACCTCTGAAGATACTTTTATCCATTCTTAAAACAACTTTGCATGCAATTTAACTGTAGTTAAGTGCTGGTTTAAGAAAAATCACACTAACTAAATGCACTACTCGTCTTCTTCCATTTCTTTGCATGAACTCCCAATTCCATTTAACATGAACATGCTCAAGAATGGGATAAAATGTGAATGTGCTAGAGCTCAAGTTTCATTTTGTGCCCTTTGAAGAATCTTCATTACTTTACTATAAAACTTAACAACTGGATAGCTACATGTCAATAAGCAAAGATAGAGAAAAAA
Source organism: Protopterus annectens (assembly GCF_019279795.1). Lineage (NCBI taxonomy): Eukaryota > Metazoa > Chordata > Ceratodontiformes > Protopteridae > Protopterus > Protopterus annectens. The sequence continues at coordinate 886,564,476 of NC_056744.1, read as the reverse complement.
ATGTTGAAAAAAAATCCCCATTATGCAGCTCCCCCTTCAATTCGCTGCCTTGGGCATCATGATTGTTGTTTTCCCAAAGGTCAAAGTTCACTCAAGTAGCAAAGCAATATCTCTCTTTTCTTTCACATATTTCCAATGTACATGTAATAAAAACCTCACCATTCCCTTGATTAGTCTCTTGTTCTCATTTTATTTTAGTTTATTTTTTATTTTCGCTCAACAGTATTCAAACAGTCATCACTTTTCTTTTGATCCACTAGTTGTGCAGATTCTTTGCTGAGATAATCTAATGGTTTTAGCGACCTTTGTAGCCCATCCATCACTGAGTAAACTGAAGTAAACAATTCCTTCACTAGAAATAACAGCTTATATCTTAACTTACAACACAGGCACTCCAGACTGATATTTTGTAGAATTTTTAATGTAAAAACAGTTTCTCCACCATGAGCTTAGAATGACTGTGTTTGGATTTTAATTCTGAATGTGATTTTTTTTTAATTCTGTTCACATACAACAAAATACCTTGAATGATCAAAATTATGAGTGTGCATTCTTCTAAGGAAATATTTGTTCATAATATGGATGTTTTAATATATTTTCCCATCTCCAACTTTTAAATATAGTTATGGTAGATGACCTTATTATGATATACATACACATACATATATATATATATATATATATATATATATATATATATATATATATATATATATATCTATATATATATACATATATATATATATACATATATATATATATATATATATATATATGTGTGTGTGTGTGTATGCACTGGGGCTTCTTTAAATAAGGAACTCTTAGAGCTGGTTATACAGACTTGCTGAGGTTTTAGAACAGGACAGCACTGTATATCATCTGTAGGTATAGAGCGCAAAGTTCTCTGTTGGTTCTGCTGTATAGTGGTGCCTGCTCCCAAGCCTAACATTTGAGAGCACATCTGCAGAGTGTTTCATGCAGAGAACAGTTTTTGTAGTATGGGCCATTGCTGCTATGCCTAGTACTCAGATACGAGCACTGCACTTTATTAACCTACTGCATTGCATTGTAATCATTACCAGTTCTTGTAATGGTACTGCTCATTTGTATCTCATTTCAGTTTTGTGTTCTGTGATATATATATATATACAATATAATTACAACTCAACAATGTTTGTCAGATAAAATTTGCAAACTTACAATTGTTTTGTCCAAAGTTCAATTTATAACAGAGATAAAGTGGAAAAAGAACAATAGTGTTGGAGAAGGTGGAGAGGAGTCAAATAGGTTCAGCCTGGTGAGGAGCAGGAGCATAACCAGCTGTCATTTAGATGGCTCTTTAGCAAGTTTTTGAATTGAGCTGGGTTGGATGTGTTTAGTATGTTCTGAGGGGTAGAGTTCCATGTTTTAGAGACATTAATAGAATATAGTGAGTCTCCAAAGCTGTTGCTGGATTTTGTAACCTTTAGCAGTAGTTTTTCAAAAGATCATAGGGCCCTGCTGTTGAGTTAATTTGAACTAAGTTCTGTAAGGTTGGGCATTTGTCAGGTAGGTAAGTTATGGAGTGGATAAAACAAACACTACAAGAAATCAGTGTACCACAGTATACTCCTTTAATCTCCTGGTACCTTGGCCTTTCGTCTCCGAGGGATAAATTTGATCAACAGTACCAGCACCTTAAATACACATGCCAAAATAAATTCATTGGCAATTAAACAATTATACAATCAAACACCAAAATTCCCTGCTTGGAGTGCATCCTGAATAAATATAAGTGCACAACCTTTTTAAATATACAAATATAAGTTACAAATACAAATATAAATATAAATTATATACCATTATATGCATCTTGATTTCCCCAAGTGAATAATCCAGGCCCACACATATATTTATGATTATTATTTCTGAAAATTTAAAATCCAAATTCATATGTTTTTTACATATAAAGTTTAAATTTAAAATTTAAAAGTTCAAACAAACCTCCTGATTTAGTCCCCCAGGGTAAAGGGTACAATAATTATAAATATGGGTGGTTTCTAAATTATTTAACCTTGAACGATAGTCTCCCCCCTTACCCCCATGGGGTTGCGCCAATGCACAAAAAAACAACAAAGTCCCATCCCCATCATATTCAGATAGAAAATGTTGGGCTACAGGACTCTCCCTTTTACCATTCCTGATATCAGCCAGATGTTTCAACACCCGTATTCTCACCATCCTTTTGGTCTGCCCTATGTACCACCATGTAACCTCACAACCACATCCCCAAATATATTCAACCCCACAGAACTTGCAATTAAACCTCTCATTCGCCACATAAGTTCTGATGTTGGTAACAGATCCTTACACATTACATACTCTGTTACATAAACAACAGCACCCACATGGAAATATCCCAAACTTATAAGAAACATCCCCCATCTTGACCGGCCAATTTAATAGTTCCTTTAAATTACAATAGTGTCTAAAGGAGAAATTCACTCTTTTAGGAAAACTAGTACTCAAGAATTCATCCAAAATGACCATCGGCCAAAGTTCCCTGATTATTCGCATGAGAATCTCTGAGAAGGGATTATACCTCATAACACAGAATAATCTGTATTCCCCCTCCTGATTCTCTTCTCTTTTCCAACTGAAAGGATTACTTTCCCCTTGAGCACCAATTTGGGTATCAGTTTTCCTCCTTTTTTCCCCTTTCTATCCTTCTACTTGCTTTTTTAACATCTCCCTTCAATAGCCCCTATGACTGAGCCTTTGCTCACCTTCCAACAAATAGGGGTTCCATAAATTGACCTCTGAGGTATTTGTAAACACCCGTTTAAACTCCCCAGAAGGTAAAGAATCAAAAAGATGGGGGTGGATGCATGCTTGACGAATGTAAAAAGTTATTAATAACAGTGGGTTTTCAAAAAGGTTTACACTGAACTTTCTGATTCTTATCCACAAAAAAACAAAGATCCAAAAAATGAATTGCATCAAACTTTAATTCATAACTACATTTTAAATCATCATGGGGGTTAGAATTTAATCTTTTAAAAAAATTCCAAAAAATCCTCTGTGGTACCTCTGCAAATAAAAAAAAAAACAAGTCAGCAATAAAATGCTTATAGATGACCACCCTGCTCTTAAAAAACTCAGTTACATACATAAATTGTTGCTCAAATTTTTCCCATGTATAAGATGGCATATGAGGGAGCAAATGCAGCTCCCATTGCCGTACCCCTCTTTTGTAAATAGGTCTTGCCATCATACATAAAATAATTATGAGAAAGACAAAACTCTAATAACTCCAAAATAAAAGACGTTTATGGCCCTTCACCAAAAATCCTAGCAACAGCTTATAAACCCCATCATGAATTAATATTTGTGTAAAGAGCTGTTACATCCATAGTTACCCAAAAATAGTCCTTTTGCCAGTCCAGCCCCTTAGTACACTCACACAGCTCATATCCATTTTTAATATGAGATGGAACCCTCATCAGCTGCTGTTTCAACAAAGAGTCCAAAAGGACACTCACATTTTGCATAAAAGAACCTATCCCAGAAACAATAGGTCTGCCCGGTGGGTTCCCTCTGTCCTTATGAATCTTCGAGATGGCAAAAAACATTGGGTCCCAGGGGTTAAAAATATGTAACTTTTTAACATCTGATACTAGTAAAAAAACTAGTCTTTACCCTTTCTCCAACAGTTCAAGCAGCATCTTGTTAAAATGAGAAACGGTATTGAACAAAAGGCACTCATAGTCATCTGTTTGCCCCAAAAGATCAAAAACCATTTTATCATATTGAATTCTTCTCATTATTACCCAATTGCTCCTTTTGTCGGATTCCTTGAATAGAAAGGTATTTACTTGTCCCTTCAATTCCTTTAAAGCCTGCCATTTTCTTTTTTATTTAAATTAAACAGTTTACATTTAAACGTTTTAAATTCCCTTTCTATATTAGAGCATAACAGTTTCTCAAAAAAGCAAATGACTTGAGAAGACTTAGGAGGGGAAAACGTGCTCACAGAGTAAGAAAGTGTTGGGATAGTGAGATGACCATACCTTGTAAAAAATCCCCCATTACTATCAACATCACATTCTGTAAAGGACAAAACATCATCATAATCATATATTGACCATTAAGCAATGAGTCATTAGAATCTACTTCAGAATAACTATGTCCAGTGTTACTCTTTCTAAAAAAATACAGTCTCAAATGCAATTTGCAACGGAATTTATTAGCCTTAATCAGGAGGCTTGTTAATGTAGGAGTCCTGGTCAGTACAAATTTAGTGCCCATCAAAAGTAAATTTTTCACCACAGGAGAGACAGACAAACTAGATAGACTGTTGTTGTTGTTGTTGTGTCTTTTGGCTTTTCCCGGTTAGGGGTCGCCACAGCGGAACTCCGGTCTGCTAATGATTGGCAGTTGATTTTTACGTGCTGAGTTGCCAGCCCTAACGCACAACCTTTCAATGAAGGTACGCCCATTCACACATGTCTCCACGCAGAAGACGCTCTAGCTGAGAGTCGAACCGGTCAGTGTCTTACTGTGAGGCAACAACGGACTGATGATATTTAAAGATTTATGCTCACACAAATAAGTTTGTTCCTGAAAGTCATTAAAGTCACTTATAATGTCTTCACTTCCATTTGGATTTATTATTCTTGCTTCCGTGGTTCCCTTGCTGAAACTTCTGCTGTTGTTCCGGTTGGCTAGTTAGATCAGATGATCCCTGGGGTCTATATTAAAATCGCGAAACCTCACTTACGGGGATACAGAAGTGAACCATGAAATCACCGAGCATCTTGAAGTGCGAAATTCGAAATGTCAAATCGTCATAGCTGGCCAACCCCACCACCCGCTATGTACTACCTACCCAAACAAAATATATAATCCACACTTCTCCATATCTATACTTCCTAATCAAACATTCACTACACACAAATGTATCTAACTATACACAAACAACACCCAACTACAGGAAAAGTATAAATAACATATACATTCAGCTACACAACTATATTACTATACATACACTTAACATAACCCTACTTCCAACCCTAAAGTAAAGTTTGCATGTATTACTAGGTATGCACTTACCTTAACCCGCACCCTAACCCTAAGGTCCGTAACTATTGCACACTTATGTTAGGGAGCTATACCGGATAAGGGCCAACTATGATGATTCGACATTTCGAATTTCGCACTTCAGGATGTCCAGTTTTTTTGAGGTTTGGTATATACGTGTCAACGTTTCTGTATTTGTGTAAGTGAGGTTTCGCAATTTTAATATAGACTCAATCCCTGCCCAGAGATACTCTCAAAAGATACACTTTTTTAGAGAGAGTTCCCCAGAAGAAGCTGATGAGTCATCCACCATACTACGAGCATTGGTTTGCCTATTTTTGGATAGTCCCCACCGAGATTTTCATTGCCATTGGTATATGAGCCCAGACTCAAAATAATTCAAGTCCCAGGTCAGTTTTTTTTTTCCTAAGAATGATATCATTTTCTACCTTCTCTACATTCTGTTTGATTTCACTCATTTTTGCCCCAATAACAGCAACAGAGAAATCCCTTTTCAGGAATTCCTCTAAAACAATTATATCACCACGTACCTTGTCTAGGACTCTATTGTTCTGTTTAATCAAAATTCTCAGCCAGCCAAGAGTACATTTGAGGGCAACCTGTTTCCACTCCTCACATAGATCTTGTTCGTCCTTAACGAATTAGCCAGTTGGTAACCAATCCACACGAAGACCCCTGGGAGTGATTTTTAACCTCATATATCTCTCCAACAGCTTTATATCATAGAATAAACTCACTTCTTTAGAGAGAAGCCTCTCCACTTGTTCAAACTGACCCGCTGAGCTATTTAATTTGGGGGACCCCCATGGACTCAATTGTAAGAATTTCACCTCCCTCTCCTTGACGAAATCCAAACAGGAGAAATTACTGCTGAAACTGTCCATGTCCATGGAATAAACACCGACTTCCAAAATCACAAAACACCAACAAATCACAGTAAATTGACTGAATAAAACAAACACTACAAGAAATCAGTGCACCACAGTATAATCCTTTAATCTCCTTGTACCTTGGCCTTTCGCCTTCAAGGGATAAATTTGATCAACAGTACCAGCACCTTAAATACACATGCCAAAATAAATTAATTGGCTATTAAACAATTAAACAACAAAGGGAAGTAAATGCTGTGGGAAGAAATAGCCAGGAAATTGTTATGGCTAGGCTTGTATAGGCCCTAGGGCTGATAGCTTAGTACCAACCTATGAACTTATGGATTAAACAATTATACAATCAAACACCACACACCAAAATTCCCTGCTTGAAGTGCATCCTGAATAAATATTAGTGCACAACCTTTTTAATATACAAATATAAGTTACAAATACAAATATAAATTATGTACTGTTATATGCATCCTGATTTCCCCAAGTGAATAATCCAGACCCACACATATATTTATGGTTATTATTTCCAAAAATTTAAAATTCAAATTCATATGTTTTTTACATATCAAGTTTAAATTTAAAATTAAAAATTTCAAACAAACCTCCTGATTTAGTCCTCCAGGGTAAATGGTACCATAATTTTAAATATAGGTGGTTTCTAACTAATTTAACCTTGAAAGTCTCTCCTTACCGGTGCGGGTTGCGCCAATACACTAAAAACAACAAAGTCCCATCCCCATCATGTTCAGATAGAAAATGCTGAGCTACAGGCCTCTCCCTTTTACCATTTCCCATTTACCCTGGGGGACTAAATCAGGAGATTTGTTTGAACTTTTAATGCACATACATTCATGTGTTTTTGTATAAGTGCATGTGAGGTCAGTTACAGTGCTAAAACGTAAGCAGCAGCTTTATAGGGGTAATGCAATGGAAACCTCAGATTATTGATATGTGCACATTGGACTATTATCAGAGGAATTACAAGCTGTATTTCCATTAGAATACTATGCATCCCCTTCTGTTATTTCTAAATGTTTTATAATGCAATTTCTATAAACAGCATTGATAAGCAGTATAGATGTCACTGAATTGTGTTATCCCTCTTATTTATGATTGGTTGTTGGTGTAATGCTTACCTCACAAACACAAGGTACAGGGTGTGATTATCACCCTTGAAGGGGAAATTGGCAAAGCTTAAATTGGTCCACAAGGACAGCTAGTCTAGTACTTACCTATGATGTGTAACTCATATGAATCATAACTGATTATTTGTTTGTCCCGACACCCTCTTGCACACAAAAACCAGGCCGTTTAGGATAAGATAGCTATTTGATCACAACTAAACATATGATTTAACACTCCAATGTCATAAATTCCAGCATAACAAATTACTAAACGCAGCATTACCTGCTCACCTTCATCCACATATTGAAATAAAGCAGCATTAAACAATCCACTCACTTAAACTCAACCTCCCATTAAAAGTAGTGTGATACCACTCACTTCTATCACAAACAACCCTATATCAACCCAAACAGAAATAAACAAGAAGGGGGTACAGAAAAGGGGATCATCATAGCCCCTCTTCTCTGCCCTCATACACCCCCAATATATATAAAACATAAACCCCAAACTTCTAAAATCATCAAAACATAACAAAATGCCTTTATTCTGTCATCTCTAGAATGAGCTGTGGCTACAGCATAATTACTTAAAATTGTTGCCTGTGTTTTTCAAGGCTGAGTTTATGGCTGTGTCATATGTCAGCAAGTTGGGAATCTCTAAAGACATCTTTTTACAATATTTATATTTATAGTGCTTTTGCGTTCAGTATTGTTTTGTATGGTGTATTATTCTCTTGAATACCGCTTCCTTATGATAGTTAAAAAGCTGCTTAGTTTTGTTGCTTTTTGTTACTCAAAGCATTCTTTTGCAGCTTCTTTTCTTTTTCCTTCAGTGAAAAAATGTTTTGGCAAGCATTTAGAATAATAAACCTTTTCCTGTTTTAAAATACTTTTTAATGATTAAGAAGCCTCTTCATCATCAGTTTTCGTAGTGCTATGCATGGGACCTTATTAAACAAATAAATCACTAAATGTAGTTTTTCTCCATTGGCCAATAAAACTGTCACTCTTAAAGATAAATGTAAGGTAAATAAAATCCAGCAGTATGTATGTGTATGCGTGTGTGTGCGGGGGGGGGGGGGTCACACAGCAGAACTGAGTTATTACTGTCTCGGATTAATTTCTCCAAGTGTTTTGTGTTTCTGATACATCAGGGTACATTTGGAGTTCATGAAATTAGTATTGTTTCAGTCGTTCATATTAGCCAAAAGTGCTGTTCTCAGCACCTACAATGTGCCCGTAATTGCTTCCTTCTGCAGTTCGTACAGGGTTTCATTTACTGGTAATATATTTAAGTACAACTGTAAATTATCTTTTTAGTCCTGTTGTAACTACTGATATTGGAACTGTCTGGGTATCTTTTTTACACATTGTTCTCGCAAATCCTGGTATTTTATGACTTTGTGTGCATGTGTGTGTGTGTGTATGTGTGTGTGTTTCTCTCTCTCTCTCTCTCTCTATATATATATATATATATATATATATATATATATATATATATATATATTGGGGGGAAAAGTAGTAGTTTAGGTTTTTTAAGGGTTGACCATGAGTTGTGAGTTACAAAGCCATGTTTCAGTGGCTGTTAGTGCTTCCTGAGTAATGTTTTGGAGGTGTGCCATGTTGTCAGATATGCAGGTGAGTGTAGAGTAATCTGTGTACTGTATTAGGGAGACTTGTATGGATGTGTGAAGGGTGTTGGTGAGAATGTTAAATAGAAGGGGATCAAGGATAGATCCTAGTGGTACCCTGATGTTGACTGGGAGGTATGGAGATGGGGTGGAGTGGCATATTACTGACTGATACCTATTAGACAGATAGCTTTTGAACCTTAGAAGGGTGGCCTGAGAGAGACCTTATGAGGACATTTTAATCAATGTTTGCTGTGACAAACTGTGCCACAGGCTTTGGACAAGTCTACATTTAAGAAGGAGACTAGTTTGCCATTATCTCTAGATTTATTGACAGTATCTGTATAGGTTAGAAGGGCAGTATTAGTAATATGGGAAGGACAGAAGCCATGTTGTATGGGGAATAGGAGTTTTTCCTGCAGGAGATGATTTAGCAAATGTTATTGAATACGTTTCAAATATTTTGGAGAGGGAAGATAAAATTACTATAGGTCTAACGTTAGTAATGTCTATTGAATTTCCTCTTTTGTGCAGAAGGATAATGTGTGACTTTTTCCAGAGAGGAGCCATGGGTTTCCTGTACTGACCTATTTATAAGGCTTGAGACAGGATAGGCAGTGCTGTTGGCTATTATTTCAAGGTACCAGCTTGAAAGGTCATCAGATGAAGTAGTGCATGGTTTGAGCTTGCTTAAGAGTAGTTTTATATAGGATGTGGCACAAGTTTAAAGGTGAAAGTAAATGTGGTGATATGTGGCTGTTGGGCAGAGCTAGGATTAGATGTTGGGGAATTCTTGGCTTGAGATGCTATACTAGCTATAAAATAAAAGTCAAACTGTATTGTGGTTTTGAGTGTTGAGCTATTGGGATAGGAGTTGGGGTTGAATTTTTGGAAAGGAAGTAAGATTTCTTTAATTACTGTCCAGAATTTGTTAGGGTTGTATTTACTATTATTGTGAAAATTATAGTATAGCTTTTTGTCTTCATTTATTTGCTTTTTGAAGCATTTGGGAAGCATTTTGAAGTTTTGAAGATATCGTGGTATTTTATATTGTTGCCATTCTTTTCTTGCTTCTTTTCTGCCCTCGGGGCAAATCATAACAGAGATTAATCAGTTTGTAGCCAGTACAAAGCAATTGGCTAAGGGGCACAAAGTAAAACAGCTTTTATTTCATTTCCTGAATGCAAAAACCTGTAAACTACGGAGACTAAGTGACTGGTATTTGTAGTGTAATCTACTGGTCAAGTGAGCAATGGCTTTATCAGTGCAGACTGGATCAGCAGCCGTCCTTGGCTTACTAATGAAAATTAGCTGTGCCCTACAGGTCTTAGCAGCTGAGACAGGACCAATAGTATAACACGTGACTAAAGATGATATTTATGAAATAAACTTCAAAAGCAAAAAATAAATAAATGAGTAATTTGGGGTGCATGGTGTAGGACAGCAGAAAGGATTGCAAACATTGTTTTAAGATATAATATCAGGTTATCAGTGTGTTTTGTGTTGTTTTATTTCTAATTCAGTACCCATATTTTCTGATTGCTTATCTTTTGCAGTATTAATTTATGATACTGATTTTGTTTCCTTTGTAACATAAACAAAATACATACTTATCATGTAATTATACTGAACCTTGTTGTCAATGGAGTTGGCCCCTTTATAACAGGAATATCTTCAAAACTATAATCATTATAGAGTCATTTAGTAAATAAACTCATTAAAGTGTATTCAGTAAAGATTAATAGACTAAAGAGGTTACTGTTAAATGATAATTTATGAAAAGATACGGCAACCTCAGAGTTAGTTATAATAATAATGGGGACAAATAAAAATGGTAGTGTTTACATTTAGATCATTGTGTATGTATTTGTTCTGAAGAAGGTTGTTTGTGATAGTAAAGAATGTATAAGCAACGTAGTATAAGCATTGTTATTGAAAGCCCTGAACTTATTTTGGCGTTTATTCCATTAACTTGAAATGTTTTTGTTGAGTAATTATTAGGAGAGTCAGGGCTACATTCTCTGCATGGGAGGTATGGGGCTTCTACACAACATGTAAAATTTGGATTGACAATCAGCCGTCCTATTAACCTTGAACAAGCAGGCTTTTGTGGGTTCATTGTCAAGTGAAGGACCTCTCCAAGTACAACCCCTTAGAATGCAATTTTTTTCTGTTCTCGGTTTAAAAACTGTGTCTGGACTGTGTGTTGAATACTCCAAGATCAATAAACTGTACTACTTATGATTAACGATTGTAACAACATAATGACATAAATAATAATTAAATAATGACATAAAGATTTGTGCACTTTACAAAGCTAAAATATAACCTTCAGAATTTCTGGTGTGCGATGTGGAAAGCTTTCTCTTGTTACACAACTTGAAAATTGAATTTTTTTGTTGGCCATTGTTGCCTACATAGCATTTTTTAATTTTGCTGTAAAGATAATTAATGAAAATTGCTGCTCATATTCAAGTACGATGCAAACAAATACAATTTAAAAAATTAAACAAACTACCGTTATAATTTGGGATACCATATACCAACATTGTAGCATTTATTTTGGCAGGTCAAAGCAATCAGATCGTGAGGTCAGCTGTAAAGACAGAACTGATATAATTGGTAACAACTTTGACAGTGTTTGTTAAGAAAAAACACTATTTTATAAGTAAAACTCAGCATTATTTAAATAAACTAAATTTAGCCAAGTAAACTGTAGCAGAGCAAGGCGTATAACACTTGCGCAGGACAAACAGTAACAGGAATAAATGGAATGTACACTAAAACATAAAAGAAAGTAGACATCACAACCATGAGTTGTTTGTTATCAATTTATGTATATTACCCACCAAATATGAAATAATATTTCTCAAGGTTGGTGAGTTTCAAATTCTACCAGGGATATTGTTCCAGGGGCAAGTCCCAATAAACCACCATCTCAAAAAATGATGTTACATTTGGCTTAGAAGGTAGTGCAATTAGCTGTCCTGAACTAGGTAAAGACTACTAATGCCTTGAAGCTGACATTCAGTGTGATGTTGCACTTTCTTTTTTATTCATTGCATAACAGATAATGCAGCCATCTACACAGACACTGACAGTCTAGGTGCCCTATGTCATTTAGAATGGTGTAAACATTTTTATTTTTTATTTATTTATTTGCTGGGTAGGCTGAGTATTTTATTTTACTGCGGTTAGCACTGTAATGTCTTCGGGCGGCCACGGTGGTGCAGTGGCTAGCATTGTTGCCTCACAGCAAGAGGTTCTCCAGTTCGATCCTCGGCTGGGGTGCCTTCTGTGCGGAGTCTACATGTCCTCCCTGTGGTCGCGTGGGTTTCCTCTGGGTGCTCCGGTTTCCTCCCACATCTCAAAGACATGCTGCAGGTGGATTGGACACTCTAAATTGGCCCTAGGTGTGAGTGCGTGTGTGTGTGCCTTCTGTGGATGGTTGGGCGCCGGGCTGGCAACTCGACTCTGTAAAACTCCACTGCCAATCATGAGCGGACAGGTGATCCGCTGTGGCGACCCCTAACCAGGAAAAGCTGAAAGAAGAAGAAGAAGCACTGCAATGTCTTACAGAAGCCATAGATGCTGCCACTGCAAACACAAGGACTACACAAACTCTGAGATTAAACAGTATACCTCAAACAATGTTGTGATATCTATATTTCATTATCTAAGTAATTCACAGAAAAATGTATATTGCATAAACAGAGTTTTGATTTATTTGTATTCTAGTGTCATTTCTTTTAGATTTAAATTTATACTTATACTAAGGACAATGGACATTCTATAATAACGTAGAACAAGTGGTAAAATTCAACATATACATACCTTTGCCACTTGACTAATATTAAGCATTAGAACATTCATATATGAAATAGTAAAAACACAGTGCACTCTCACCTTGAATCCCCATAACGCTACTTATTACTACAATGTGGCCACTCTTTCTTTTCTTCATATCTGGTAAAATTTCTTTCAGCAGTCTAACAAGTCCAAAGAAATTAGTGTCCATCACATTAAACATGTCTTCCATGCTCTGGCATTCGATAGGCCCCACCATTCCAATACCAGCATTGCTAACTGTAAAACAAAGAGTATTTCTCTTAGATTTAAAAATGGCATTATGGAAATGTTTTTGCTTAATTAAGCAGAGTAATGTATATCAGATGCAAACACTGCAGTCAAGTAATATTTACTTTTTTCTAATCATCAGACGTCTGATATTCCTAAAACTCTCAGTGACACCTCCGAAAATGATCATAGTCTTGGTTTGACTAGATAATAGCAGTTCAAACAGTTCATTTCTGTCATTTCTCTCTGCAATGCTATTATTCATTTGAAAATGTTTTGGTTTTTTTAAAACGCTGCTGTCTACACCTATGCCTTAGATTTAGAGTAAAGAAATGAAGGTGAACATCTTTCTTCAGAATGTTGCATTCTACAGCTGTGCACTCAATTCAGAGTGAAGAAAGTATGGTATGGTATTGTCATCTCTGTATGAATAAAGTATTTATAGAACTACAACTAACAAGATAACATTGAAATACAAGATTATAACTATATCACTATACATGCCTTTCTGATACCTAATAATGTCACACTTCTAGTGACACAACAGTAGGAGACCACTGATGGGTGGTCATATCCAATCTATTTCAAATCTATTGCGAATTGTGGCTTCATGTCAGCAGCTCTCGAAGAAATCTCTATTCATTATATAGCAAGGAAGATTATAGGACAGTGTTTCTGGGCTTGAAAAATATAAAAGTTCCACCAAAAGGTATCCAGAATTATATGATGGAAGGTCATTAACATGTAAAACTGTGAAAAATGATTGGCTGCTCACAAGGATGTACTTGCTGTAAATGAAACATTCCCCTGGGAAGAAGAATGGCTAAAAAATATAATAAAATATATAATAATTATTGTGATTGTAGCTACAAAAATGCTAGAGCTGCCATTTTTCGGTTCGCCATTAAGAGAGGAAAAGAAACTCAACAAATGGCTTTGTTTGTAATAAAATTATGCTACCTCAACATGCAACAATTGTCTTTAAAGCAAAATAGCTTGGGATGTGAAGAAAACAATAATATTCATGGGATATCAACAGCAAACACGTATTCTAACATAAGCATCTAGATGCATGCACACAAAGACTCCCTAAAAAAGCCATACTGAGCAAATGTTGGTTTGTACAGTCATACCCATGCACAGTATATCAGTCAGCTTAGCTACTCCTTTTGTACAGTCATACCCATGCATGGTATATCAGTCAGCTTAGCTACTCCTTTTGTACAGTCGTACCCATGCACAGTATATCAGTCAGCTTAGCTACTCCTTTTGTACAGTCATACCCATGCACGGTATATCAGTCAGCTTAGCTACTCCTTTTGTACAGTCATACCCATGCACAGTATATCAGTCAGCTTAGCTACTCCTATTGTACAGTCATACCAATGCACAGTATATCAGTCAGCTTAGCTACTCCTGTACAGTCATACCCATGCACAGTATATCAGTCAGCTTAGCTACTCCTTTTGTACAGTCATACCCATGCACAGTATATCAGTCAGCTTAGCTACTCCTTTTGTACAGTCATACCCATGCACGGTATATCAGTCAGCTTAGCTACTCCTTTTGTACAGTCGTACCCATGCACAGTATATCAGTCAGCTTAGCTACTCCTTTTGTACAGTCGTACCCATGCACAGTATATCAGTCAGCTTAGCTACTCCTTCTGTACAGTCATACCCATGCACAGTATATCAGTCAGCTTAGCTACTCCTTTTGTACAGTCATACCCATGCACAGTATATCAGTCAGCTTAGCTACTCCTTTTGTACAGTCATACCCATGCACAGTATATCAGTCAGCTTAGCTACTCCTTTTGTACAGTCATACCCATGCACAGTATATCAGTCAGCTTAGATACTCCTTTTGTACAGTCATACCCATGCACAGTATATGAGTCAGCTTAGCTACTCCTTTTGTACAGTCATACCCATGCACGGTATATCAGTCAGCTTAGCTACTCCTTCTGTACAGTCATACCCATGCACAGTATATCAGTCAGCTTAGCTACTCCTTTTGTACAGTCATACCCATGCACAGTATATCAGTCAGCTTAGCTACTCCTTTTGTACAGTCATACCCATGCACAGTATATCAGTCAGCTTAGCTACTCCTTTTGTACAGTCGTACCCATGCACAGTATATCAGTCAGCTTAGCTACTCCTTCTGTACAGTCATACCCATGCACAGTATATCAGTCAGCTTAGCTACTCCTTTTGTACAGTCATACCCATGCACAGTATATCAGTCAGCTTAGCTACTCCTAGATGCTGCAGCCCACAAGAAGAAATGAAACAAAAAATGAAGTTTGGTAATGCAATAAAATTGCCTAAAACAAATATTTTTTAGTAGTGTCATTGAATAATAGCAATATATAATGTTTGGGTGTAGGTAATGCAAGCTCTTCCATAGCTGCCTTTGTTTGGTCACTTGGGCTTCACCTTCATGATTAGATTCTACCAGTTGTGAGTAAACCCTGCATTACCCACACCCAAGCCTTATATGTTGCTTAAATATATCATGGAAGGCAGTAATGATGTATTTTACAACTAAATATATCTAAGTAATTGCATGTTCAGTTCTCAGCTAGTGGAGCAGAATCATAAACCTTATTGGTAAGCATAAATAACAGAATCTTGATATTTATTATGGGGAGTCCCTTCTGTGTGGAGTCTGCATATCCACCCCGCAGTTGGGTGGGCATTCGAAAGACATGCATAAATGGGCGTGCCTTTGTTGAATGTTGAACGTCGAGCTGGCACCTCGGCGTTCGTCAGAATCTACTGCCAATCATTAGCGGACCGGAGTTTTGCTGTGGCGACCCCTAACTAGGAAAAGCTGAAAGACAACAAATGCTTGTGTAATCGTCTAAACAGTAACCTATAACAGGTGCTGCATATATCTTAGATTACGATTTTTTGACATCTTTATAAGTCATATTAAACACAGAAATCACATATGGGAGTTAAATAGACATACTTATAGATAATCGAACTAAATAGCTACTGCACTTGGAACAACCTGAATTTCAAAGTAAACAAATATATTCTGGCACAACTCAGTATGAACACTGTGAACTCATTCTTGTCACACATTTGTAATATCCTGTTCGCCTAACATGCTCTTCTTCCAATATATTATAGCCTACTATTTTGTGAATATTGTAAAATTGTTCATATATATATATATATATATATATATATATATGTGTGTGTGTGTGTGTGTGTGTGTGTGTGTGTGTGTGTGTGTGCGCGTGTGTATTACCTTCATTTCACTGACAGCTCATTTCACTGACAAGCAAATCAGCAGGACCAATTCACTGAAAGTTCATTTCACTGACAACTCATTTCACTGAAACTCATTTTGTCGACAGTTATACATGGCCTGTTCCCCACTGTAGTGTGATCCTGGAGTTAGTAAGGGGGAGTGTGGGGGGAAAAGCCCCCCCACATATTATAAATGTTTTAAACTATACAGATGGATACTTACAAGTGCAATGAATAACTGTTTTGCAGAAAACAATATACAACCAAAGTATGTGGGGGGCTTCGGCTCCCACACCTCCCAATGTGGGGGGATGTGCCCCCCACACACCCCTTACTAACTCCAGGATCGCACTACAGTGGGGAACAGGCCATATATAACTGGTGACAAAATGAGTTTCAGTGAAATGAGTTGTCAGTGAAATGAACTTTCAGTGAAATGAAGGTAACCCCTATATATATATATATATATATATATATATATATATATATATATGTGTGTGTGCTATATTCACTATAGAGATTTTTTTGTTGTCATATCTGATATATTATATACAGCAACTTGCTTATTTGGTTTCATGTTTAAAACTAAATTATCTTATTTTGGTTGCCCATAAACATTAAGGTGCCTGCAAAATATCACAACTAACATCGAAACCAAAGGGTAAAAAGGTTACTCAGACAAACCCCTAACGGAGTTTAGTCTTTAAAACTCTGCCTGGATCGTTATGTTTAATCTGAAGCACAGTAATAAGAACAGATGTTAAGATCAGTTGGAAATGAATACTCAATTCTTAATCCAGTGATTATTCAATACTCAAAATACTGAAAATGACAGTAACATCGAACTGTCATTGAAACTAGTACAAAAAAATACATTTTTTGTAGTTGGTATATATAAGTGGGGCTTGGGAGAAACAATAGTTTTGTGATTTAGACCATTTTCAGTTGTCTGTGCAGTCAAGTAAATGGTTCAGCATTTTGTGATTCAGCTGTTTTTGTCAATGATCAATGATAAACTGCACACACACACATGCATACACACACACACACACACACACACACACACACACACACACACACACACACACACACAGTGACACACGCGCACACGCGCACACACATAGTGACACACATACATGTAAACACACACACATGCACACACACACACACACACACACACACACACACACACACACACACACACACACACACACACACACACACACACCTGCAGTGACAGATGCATGTATGCACACACACGCATGCACACATACACACACACACACACACACACACACACACACACACACACACACACACACACACACACACACACACACACACACACACCTACATGCACGCAGACAGACACACTGCACATACATCTGCGAGCAGTTTTGCAGGATCAGCAGTTCACATCAAAGCTCTACATTTGAGTTAACATAAACAAGAACAAAAGTTGTGGGGCTACAATGCTAAATGTTGAACAGCTGTACATTCATTTACCTTTTCTTTGCCTTTTTATAGTAAAGCATTTTATATATATATATATATATATATATATATATATATATATATATATATATATATATATATGTGTGTGTGTGTGTGTATATGTATATATATATATATATATATATATATATATATATATATATATATAAATATATATATATATATATATATATATATATATATAGTAACACAATATCTTTACTAACTTTTGCCTGATTATATATTATGGTTCCCCTGATCTATGCATCCTTGTTGTCAGTCGTTCTGCCCTCCATGAGATAACAATGAAAAAGACATTCAATAAGCAAAGGAACATATTTCATAAGCAAAGAATAATATATTTCTTCCAATTCTTGTATACAAAGCAAGATTTGTGTGTAAGTGGAGGAAGGGGCAGTTGCAAAGTTCTGTTGCTTCCTTAGTTTGAGCAGAACTGAATGTCATCCTCTGAACTTGCTATTGTCACATTATTTATTTTAAAAAGATTGCTAATGTTGTAGAGTAAACATCAATTTCTAAGCAGTGATGTCAGAGCTCTTCCTCTAGGAGTAACTGCTAAGTAAGTAATGAAAAACTGTTCTCTGTGGCTTCTACATACAGCAAATTAAGGATTCTGCAAAACAGAATAAATAAGTAAGACATGACTTATGCTGGTTTATCATATTTCTTACATTTGTAAAACATATTTTGCTTAGAGCAGATTAATTTATCAGCTTCAAGCATGCATGGGGGTCACAGCATTAACTTTGCTTAAGATCTCTTTTGAGGTTATCATACTTTCACTTTTGCAATGTACATAAATGGTCATAAAATATTCTTCTATGTTAAGCATGGTGATTTACAGATTTTTTAGTACATTTATTAAACATCTGTTACTTATCAGAAACCTAGTAAGGTCATTGTTAATGTCCGTAAATCATACATGTCTAATTATTTTTATGAAGGATAGTTTCTTACTGTAAAATAACACTGTTAGGTCAGGAGAAAATCATATTGGGATCCTGATATAAAATACAAAAATACAATTTTTTTTCAATTTACTGCTAGCCTTGTAGTTTGTGGTCTATTGCTTACAGTGACTGACAGTAACCAAAGCAACTAGTTCTTATTGGCCATTTGGGCTAATTCCTATCTCTTTCAATCTCCCTGCTTTAAAACCCACATTTGTGCGGTTTTGCGCCTGTATACAACTCAGCACAGCTCCTCGTGGTGTCCTGCAGAGTGCTACAAGCAGCAGAGAGACAAAAGAGAGACTTTCAAATGATTAAGTATTTTTTCTCTGCTTTTCTTCCTGTGACTGCATTTTCTCGCTGAAAAGCGAGTTTCTATCATATCTGTGATTTTAAAAATCTATTTTTTGAATACTCTACTATTTTTTACTGTTTGCACTTCTAAAAGTCATTTAAAGTCATTTTTGTGTTGTTTAACTGTTGTAGGCTACACACTCAAGTGCGCTAGTATTTACAGTGTTTTTTGTGTATAGTTACTGTTTGTTCTGCAAAAAAAAAAATTCTTGTTTCCAGCCTTTTCTAAACTAGATTAGTCCAGATTTCGGGTTTTGCTGAATTCTGGGCTGTGGTACAAGTTCCTGTGCTGCCCATATCCTTACTTGGATAGGAGGGAGCTTCTCTGTTCACCAGTGAGGGTGGGGAGCTTCTTTGAACAGCCTATCTGTCCCTGGAGGAGTGGTCTCAGCCCAGCAACTAGTAGCTTATTGGCTGTTTTGGGCTAACTCCTATCTCTTTCAATCTCCCTGCTTT
This sequence comes from Protopterus annectens, assembly GCF_019279795.1. Taxonomy (NCBI): domain Eukaryota; kingdom Metazoa; phylum Chordata; order Ceratodontiformes; family Protopteridae; genus Protopterus; species Protopterus annectens. The sequence continues at coordinate 886,545,140 of NC_056744.1, read as the reverse complement.
AAAACCCGCATTTGCATGGTTTTGCACACTGCGCAGCATCACGCAGCACCGGTTATGCAGGTTTAAACTATTCCCGGCTCCACAAAGTCTGCTCTTCAATTTTTCCCTTAGAACTAGTCAAACTCTCAAATTAAGCACTCAACCTTCCTTTTACAGCCCAGCACTTGCTCAAATTTCTCAGTGAGCACTAACAAATGCTAGCACTGCACCCTCCCTTATACTATATAGAAGTAAAAGTCTCCCTATTCGTCCCATCCGGACAATCAATAAAACAGTTCTTTAAACTATTCAGGCATGTCCAAAGGTCAGTTTCAGGTCTGCACTCCAGTCCAGCTGGTGAATCTGGGAATCTTGAGGCAATGTTACAATTGCCTTATGTACACAGACAACCCTCTCCTCCTTCCAACAAACTCAAATGTATGTGAGAGATGCAACTATACAGCCAAACTGGAGGCCAAGCTCTCTCAACCCAAGACTGGAACAGCCAGTCAGGAGGAGAAGGGAACCACTCGTACCACACAACCAGTCGCACATAAACCAATCGTATCTGCACCAGCAAACAGGACACATAAACACACAAAAACATATTTGGAGGCTCTAAATAAAAATCTGCCAAAACAGCAGAGACATCCAAAGCAGAGATCCAAGCAATTGCTACCCAACAACAATATTCACGTATCACATACTACACAAAGTCTGTGTGCCACACAATCGCAGCCCTTAAGGCTAAATAACATACCAAATAGACTAGTAATAGGAGACTCTATTGCCAGGCACACTGACATCCCACTCACCAGACTGAACAAGGAGAAGGTCACTGTAAGCTGCCTGTCAGGTGCCAGGATCCGCCACATAACACAAGCACTCAGGTCACTCCAAAGCAAGTAAAAATATGAGTCTGTCATTGTCCATGTTGGTGTGAATGACCTGAGATGTACCTCCCTGGACTACATGAAAAGAGACATAGAGGAGCTCTCTGATCATGTAGCCCAGGCCGGTATGACCCTGACCCTGAGTAGCATCTTGCCCTCACCAAGAATGATGCCACAGTATAAAGACAAAATGATCAATTTTAACAATTGGCCAAACTATTGGTGTCATTCAAAGGGGATCCAGTGTCTGTCAGCCTGGGATGACATGCTTGACAAGCCACGTTGCTTCGCTAGAGACGGCTTGCACCTGTCACCCTTGGGCTTTCGAATACTGGCAAAGGCTCCTGCCACCCCCGTAGTGCCTTTTTTAGGCAAGGCTCAAAAGACAAACCCACATCCATAGACAACACAAGAAACAAAAAACTGAGGGTAATGCTTCTCAATGCCAGAAGTCTAAACCTCAAAATGCATGCACTCGAGGCACTCTTCATTATGGAGAAAATCGATATCTGTGCAGTAACAGAAACCTGGTTCAAAGCTCCAGAGAGCACCCCAGCACATAAATAGGACATGCTGGAGGGATAGATTCATATCCCAGAGGCTTCCCTCCCTCTGGAATACAATCCCAATCCATGTTAGGCAGAGCCCCTCACTGACCCTTTCCAAGAGAAATCTTGACGAGTGGATGGGAAATCGTAAATTTACTCCAAGAATCACTTGTATGGCCCTGCAGGACAGAGGCTCAGGAATCTAATCAAATCTGAAAGGGAGGCGAAAGCTAACACATTCTGGCTAGGCTTATAAATGCCCTAGGGCAGATAGCCTAGTACCTACCTATAAACCTATGAACCTATCAGTTACAAAGTAAACATTCATAAGCACAAAAATGGTTAACTACTACACAAACAGCGTTTCATTTACAGACTGTTCTAGATTTTGATGTTGCTTAGTAAAATGGTTCATAGGTTAGTACTAGGTTAACTTCCCTTGTGGTCCATTTTAAGCCTAGCCAATTACCTCACATGAGAATCAAACCCTGCACTTTGTGAATGTAAGGTAAATACTTTAGTGAGGTTCTTATTGTATTCTAATTAAGTTACTGATATAAAAACAATAGTTCTTACCTTAAGTTTCTGATTGTTCAGCAATAGTTCTTACCTAATACATCTATCTTTCTGTTAGGAATGTTATTCACACAGTCTTTGACTGATTCTTCACTACACACATCCAGTTGTTTAATTTCTAGGGTATCTCCCAAAGTACTTCCAGCTGCTTCCTCCAACTGATCCTTTTTGGATAGATTTCGCATTGTAGCATAAACTACAAGAATAAAATCACAGTTATTTCCATTAACTGAGAATATAAGTTTGAATATCAGACAACTAGAGAAAGCTGTACTCATCTATGTTACTTTTAAGGGCAGTTAAATAATTACATAAACCAGAACTGTACTCATTACATAGATTAATACATATATGAGAACTGGAAACATCCTTTAACGTCTGACAACAATTAGATTTTTGCGTTTATGTAAATTCATATAGTTACGCAATTTACCTAGTTTGTGCATAAAATTAATTTACAGCGTGCATGTGCTTGATGACATCAGGAATACCATCCCACATACTAACTTCTGTGTCTATAAATCAATTTAATACATACATAATTCTGCAAATCCTTCTTTTAAATGGGAGAGGATGGCTCATGTATGATAATATGGACAGAATGGTAATGTTAAACAAATCAAAATAAATCATACTATAAGCAAGTATTCTAAAGACAACATTGCAGGGTATTCCACTGACTTACAAATCATAGGCTTCATTATCATTGTTATTCTCAAAGTGATAAAGTATTCAACATAAATAGCAAACAATTATCCCTATGCTTTTAGCAGTTATTTGTCTCTGTAGTGAGTTGAGCAAAATTAATTACATTAATAGCAAGCTTTTTTCAAATGACCAACAGTAAATAACATCCAGTACTTTCCAGAGGCATTCAGTGCCATGATTCCTGACAGTAGCCAGTCTGGCATTATCGGTATACCTGCATGTGTCATACGATTTCTGGGGAAACTATACTTCTCATATATGCGTTAAATCAGGAATGTTCTAAAACAGGTCACTGAGGAATTATTTTCCTTTTCTTTACTCCCAGATGTACAATATTTAACATAGCAATTCAGTTAGACAGCCACAGAGCTATCCTACCTAAAAGTGCAGGTTGACAATCAATGTCATCCATACATGCAATAACATTTTTGAGAAAAAGTATATAGAATCCACCTGCTTTCTTAAATATATAGCTTTGGACTCTTGTTTCAAGAAAAAGAAAGATAACTTGCCATACAAGGCCTAAGATGCAAAAATATGGTGACAAATATAGTGTTCCATTTAGATAAATTAGAAAAAAATCATTATAAAATTTTACTTTGCATACTGAGTTAATTGGGTCTTTTGGTCAATAACAATCTGTACTATTCTTACTGCCCCATGCCCTTATAGAGAGGGAAAACAATGACCCTGCTTTTTTCACGCAATAAACATCTACACAGGTCATTGAAGAATTATTTTCCTTTCCTTTGCTCCCAGACATACAGTATTTAACATAGCAATTCAGTTAGGCAGCCACACAGCTATACTACCTAAAAGAGTAAGTTGACAGTCGTGGTCATCCATACACACAATAACATTTTTTAAAAAAAGCATATAGAGTCCACCTACTTTCTTAAATCTATAGGTTTGGACTCTTGTTTCAAGAAAAACAAAGATAACTTGTCTAGTTACTAACAGGATAGGAGGAGATGAGATAAAAATTGTGATGCATAACCAATCTGCAGGAAAGTTCCCAGAAGTTTGGAAGCTAGGAAGAAAATGACTGATAAAGATCTGGAAGGTTTTGTTTAACAGCATTTTAAGAGGAGAAGAATAACTAACATCCTGGAAGAAAGCTGTGGTAGCTGTAATACCTAAAGAGGGTAAAGATCCATCAGATCCAGCTTCATACAGGCCCATTTCAATACTAAATCATGATTATAGAGAGTTTATGTCTATAATGGCTACAAGAATGGCAAAAAATGATACCAAAATTGATAGATGTGGATTAATGTGGTTTTGTGGAGGGGAGGCAAACATTTGGCAACATTAACAGAACACTGATGATCCAGAGGGAAGCAGAATATAAGAAAATACCACTTTTGGTATTGGGTCTTGATGCAGAGAAAGCATTTGACAGAGTAAGCTGGGACTTCATGAACAGGGCGGTGGAAGCATTTACATTTCCTAAAAAAAATTATAAGGTTGATTAGGAGGATATATGAGGGATCAGATGCAACCATTAAAGTTGGTGGGGTCCTCTCTGATAATCTCTGCTTGAGTACAGGAACCAGGCAGGGATGTCCTATTTCCCCTTTATTATTTCCATTATATTTAGAACCATTGACAAAGAAAATAAGGGACCCAGAAATTCAAGAATATAATTGGTATAGTAGTTAAGAAACGCTGGCTTTATTGCCAGATGGTATTATTTTATACCTGACAAAACCAGAAAAAAAACATTACAGTGTTTTGGAACATTTTGAGACAGTTTCAGATCTTTTCAGGATATAAAATGAATGATGCTAAAACAAAGGCAATAGTGGTAAATTATGTACCACACATGAACTGGTTCACAAATACCCATATTTATGGGGACATTATAAAATGAAGTCTTTAGGAGTATGGATTAAAAATGATTCTAGTGTAGCAGCTAAGGATATGTGGAAAGAGACTAAACAAAAGAATACAAAAACTGAAAAAATGGAAGCTTTATTATATGGATATGGACAATAAGATACAAGCAGTTAAAATGCTTTTAATCCCTTTAGTCTTATACACAAATCAGGTATATATTTAGCAATCAGAGGAGAAGTTGTGGGTAGCAATTAGTAAAGAGCTGAAAGACTTTATCTGGGATAGGAAGACAGCAAGAGTCAAGTAGGATAAGCTGATTCTTCGAGTACAACAGGGCGTATTGGGATTACCCAATCTGAAGTGGTGTTTCAGAGCTACACAGTTAAGACTCTTATACATAGCACAAACTATAATTCAAAATGGAAAGGGAAGATGATGAAATGGGGGAAGCTCAAGAAGCAAGGAGAGACTAGGATTTTGGATGCAGGCCTTTAAGGAGAATAATGAGTCTATACTACATAGTTGAAGTTTAGTAACTTCGAACACGAAATGTTTGAACCATCCTGTTGGAAGTTAAAAAACTTCGACTAAATAAAAAACAAAAAATAGAAAGGAAAACAAAATAAACTGTTGTAAGCAGGGGGGCAAGCCACCCTGCACCCCCTACATGAGGGGCTGCACCCCCCACATCCCCCGCTACTTAAATATACCAACTCTGAGGTCGCACCACATTTAACAATATGGAAACCTGAAATGCTCAAACTTCTGCAAATTCGAACTTATGGTCTCGACCATATGAGGGTCGAAATTTCAGAAGTTCGACTATCTGATAGGAACCCGAGAATAACGATAATCATACAGAATATTATATCCATAAGGTAGCAGAAAGTATTCTAAGAACTAAACCAACACAGGAATGGAGAAAGAGGATTCTTCCGATAGAGATGACTGCAGTTAGAAATACAGACAATAGGCAAGAGGGCGCTGGAATTTATTGGAGAAACCTGGCAAAGGAACCCAAAGTACTGGGAGCAAATAACTAGAGAGGGAAAGATAATAGAATGGGAATATGCCAAGAATTTATTTGGACTGCAGTTCAGAGATTGCCTTCCCTATCAGGGACTGATATCAGAGTATAGGCAAAGAGAAAAGAATATGGGGGTTAAATGAAACACCATCACTGGTAGAGTTTTTAATATAATCTAGAACAGAATCTGCCATTAAAAAGGAATAATTAGTAGAGCATATAAAATATTGCTAAGAATGAATCAGAGGAGGTTAGAAAGGATTGGGAAGAGAGACTGGCTAAGCAATTCACAAAGAAACAATGAGAGGATATATGTATGTCTCCCAAATATGCAATAAAATCTAGAAGATTTAGGATTTTTGCCTGGAAATGTTTACATAGATATTTTTATACCCCAAGTAGACTCCAGAGAATTTTTCCTCAGGCAGGCAGCAAATATTGGAGGTGTAAAGGGGAAGAAAGAGGTAATTGGGAACATATTTTCTGGGAGTGCGGTGATTTGGCAGACTTTAGGGATTCCCTACGGGATGCACTGTTGAAGATGCTGGGAGGGCATATTGGTCTAATGAGGGAGATGATTTTTCTGAACTATGGTACAGAATCGGAATTGCCCAGACATGGTAAGGCCTTGCTGTGTCTTATTACGGTGGCTGCCAAAAATCAATTACTAGAAGATGGAAATCAAAATCTAAAGCAACTATACTGGAAGTAGTAAATATAGTAACAGAGATAAAATAACACACTGAGATCTTTAGAAAAAGGTAGGAGCAAACTACATAGAAAAAATGGGAATTGTGGGAACAATACATACAAGGGAGGAATGAGATTTAAAAGGCGGCAGGACTTAAATGAGATATGTAATGTTTGAGTGAGAAAGATTGGGTAAATTACAAATGATGCATAATGTTTGCAACTGGGAGTGTGCCAGTATGGTTTGTGATGTAAAATGCTTGCAACTAGGATTGTGCTGGTGTGATTTGTTTTCATTTTATAAAAGTATGATTGCCTGTGTAGTAAGTGATGGTTTAATAAAGATGCCTCTTGTTTAAAAAAATGCAGGAATTGAATAATTTATGTAATATTGCTTAGGTTATATATGATATATAGCAATACATGTGAAGTATAATGTTTGTTATATTAATATATTTTGATTACTTTTATATGAATGTAAATTTGCCTGTGTCACAAGTGATAATTCAATAAAGGTGTTTGGAAAAAAAAAGAAAGATAACTTGTCAAACAAGACCTACTGTGCAAAAACTATGTTGACAAATATAGTGCTTCATTTAGATAAATCAGAAAGAAACCATTATAAAATTTTACTTTGCATGCTGAGTTATTGGGTCTGTAGGTCAGTAACAATCCATGCTATACTTAATGTCCCATGCTCTTATATACACGGGCAACAGAGACCCTGTTCTTTTCACACAATAAAACATCTCTGCCTTAGAGGTAGATGATCCTCCTATTTGAAGATATCATACAGGAAGGGGTAATTCTCTTAGTTTTCCCTTTGCAAAACAACAGTTCCTATTTAAGTAATTTCCTTAGTTTTGCCTTTGTAAAACAGTCACTCCTATTTGAAGGTATCATATAGGAAGGGGTAATTCCCTTAGTTTTTGCCTTTGTAGAGCAACAGCTACTACCCCTTTTGAGGGTTTCATGAACATTTCGAAGATTAACTTCATACATAGCTCCCTGCAGAATCCTCCTCCATACCATCTTTAAACCCACAGGTGAGGGATCTGATTCTTTCAAAAAGAAGTGGCCATAATATACTCCAAGAGGCAGCTGCTATTACAAGGCGTTGTGTCTCTCTGGTTTACCTAACTGCTTCAGATGTAGAAACTCAGACTTTTCTTCTCTCCCTGTATCAGACTTAGAAACTTTGAATTTCCCTTTTACAATGCACTCTTGTAAAAAGCAAGACCATCTCCGGCATAAATAACATACACTACACCAAATGAAGCAGTGTGTTCTCCAGACTCTGCTGCCACTATGGCATCGGACCCCCCCCCCCCCACCAGTTCTAGCACTGTAGGCTGGGATGTAAGCATGAAATAGCCCTTCTGCTTTCAAGTGATTTTGGCATGGATGATGCTGGAATTTGAAACTATAAGGCTGGAAGGAGAAAACCCATCTGGATAATTTTGGGTTGTAATCCTTCTAATGGTAGAGCCATTGTAGAGATGTGTGCTCAGTGATTAACACAAATTCTTACTTAATAAATAGTATTTTAAAGTGGAGGACCCATTTTATGGCAAATTATTCTCTCTCTTTCTCTTTCTTTCCCTCTATAGCCTAATAATGTTTCTCAGCATTACTGGATTTTTCTAGTTATCTATGAGATGCAAGCTGCCATTACCATGACGCCTATATAAAGTTATACAACCAAGCCAGGTGAACATTAAGAAGAATTAAAACCATTTACCTATGTAACAGGCAAATCAGCATTTTCTAATCCTAGATAGTTCTTAAAAGAGGTAGATTGTCTAACTGACAACTTCAAAAAGACATGCTGTACATAATAAATACCTCTTCCAAATCATTCCCCAGTCAACTCTCCCAGGCTACTATTAGAACCAATCCACCTCCATTTTACGTTAAGAAAATCACCGAAAAAAAAAAAACTGACACACTATTTCAATTATTGCCTAGTAATGACCCATCTGGCTCTGATGGACTTGTCCTCTGGATTCTCAAGAAATACTGAGACCTTGTATCCCTGTATATCCATTACATATTCACCTTCACACTTTCACAACAAATCTTTCCTAATATTTGGAAATAAAGCAATTGTCTGCCTGATCTCTAGAAATGTTAAATTTTCCAGCACCATAAATCAATCTGTCCCTCTTACTACACCTCAACAAACTGCTAGAGAAAAGCAGTGTACAACCAGCTTGCATCTTTCTTTTACCAATACAACACTGTCTGCCCTCTTCAGCATGACTTCATAAAACACAGGAGTACACAAACAGCCCTACACACATTAAATGACACTAGACTCACTAAAACAAAGAACTTCTTACAGGACCCTATTTGTTGATCTTATCAAAGCCTTTGAACCAGTCAGTCACACACTGCTAGTTATCTCACTCACACACTCTGGTTTTGTCTCCTCCATACTACACCAGATATCTTTCTAACAGGGCCTTATTGGTTAAATAGAATGGTTCCCTATCATTGCAACAAGAAATCACCACAAGAGTTCCCAAGGATCCATCCTGATACCTGTTCTGTTAGTATCTTTATCATCTCACTCCATGCTGATCTTACAGCAGCCAACATCATCCTTTATGCTAACCACATTATCTTCAACCCCTTCACTACCATTTCAATCACATATTGCAGAATAATTAACATGCACTTCAAAATTTATGATCATGACTGCTAAGTAAACAACTAATCAGGAACCCCTCAAAAGGCTACATTTTGGCATCCCACGGAAATTGAACAAATTACCAGCACTTCTACAACTCCCTAATATATGAGACACAGCCCACTGAGCATGTCACCGCTTTCAAATACTTTGACCTCAGTATAAATGCGGCTATATATATATATATATATATATATCAACTACACAAAAGGCAAAATTAAACTCCATCCTATTTGAATACTGACAAGTCATACAATTTCTTACTAGAAGGGAGAAATGCAATCAGTAAAAACATCCTTCGGCCCTGGCTAGCATATGTTGTTATTGATGTGTGCTTTCATTAAAAGCCTCAAAGACCTTCAAACTGTTTAAAACAGAATCCATAGATTTGTGGTAGTCTGTCTTAAAATGAATACCAGTGTCACTCTAGTGTGCCAAATGGTTTCCTTTAAATGTGAGACCAGATACTGCTCATCAGCCGTGCTTATAAGTCACTGTACCATGACTGCAAGTTCTGTCTCACCAAAACGCTGAGCATCAAACATACCCTGTATCAACTCCTGTCACTAACAGTGTCCAAGTGCTACACAGGGCAAAGAACTTAGTCATCCACTGAACATGCTTTCTCCTTCCTCATAACCAAACCATGAACTCCATGACATGTCCATATACAATAGATTCATGGAACAACTAATTACCCACTCAGAAATAAGATCTGTTTGCACATACTTCATTCACCTACCCCAATAACACAAATGCACCTGATGAAGCACCTATCACTAATACCCTCTACCCATAAGCTTGTCTCCTAACCCTAATGCTACAGCTTCCAACTTTACTCCACTTAGCCTCTCACCTCCCAACCCTCCTTAACTTATATTCCTCCACTTAAACATCAGTCATTTACAGCCAACTGACTATAGTTTAAACTCAGTCTGTCACCCCAACGTATTACTTACAGCACTATGCAGCTGTAAATTTTAAGCTGTTTTATAGCTGCATTTCCACAATAAACTGTGTTACTCTCAAAAAAAAAAAAATATATATATATATATATATATATATATATATATATATATATATATATATATTTAGGTCTACTTCACATAATCGAACACCCAAATGTTCAACTTTCAAATGGCTTAGACCATATGATCAAACCTTTGAATATTTGAAAATGTGAAAAAAAAAACTAAGTGCTAGCAGCGAGGCAAGCCCCCCCTGCACCCCCTCACACCCCCTGCTATTTAAATATATCAACTCTGAGATCATTGCAGTAAAGGGAAATCTTCCCGTTCCGTGCCCTATGGAGATCCCCATTCAGACCGTTCAAACTTTTAGAACGTCGATCATATGGTCTCAGCCATATGAAAGTCAAGCTTTTAAAAATTCAACCTTCTGAAGGGGACCCATATATATATATATATATATATATATATATATATATATATATATATATATATATATATATATATATATTAATCATCCTAATATTTTGTTATCTTTATGCAGCTGACATACTTTGCTTTGCTTTATATACCCCACAGTACTATAATCTTTACTAAAAACCTTGAAATATTTTGATTACATTATTCCATTTTTGTGCTGGCATTTTAATGTTGGATTGTAACTCCTGGGTTGTGACTGAAATGGGTCCATAATGAATCGGCCTACTATCAGAGTCCACAAATGTAAATATAATCGATTCATTAATTGTCTTATTTTCTATGGGAATATCCCTGTTTATCCCTTCATGCCATGGCTCTACTCATGCTTTTAAAATAATAAATTTAATGGTTTCTGTACCTCCAGGCAAAATTGTAGTAACCTCCACCAGCAAAGGAAGACGTTTTCCAATTACTGTTATTCAAGTACTTGACCATTGCACTGCTGTAGGGATACTGGACTCCATTATTACATAACATGACATGATTTATAGACTGTAGAAACAATACTGACTATGGCATTTCGAATAACAAGGCCGGATCTGGGTCAAATGGGGACCTAGGCAGGGTAATGGACTGGGGATCCCTACCACAACCATACCAGTATACCTTGACTTGACCGTCTCTCGTCAGTTACCATAAAATGTTGTTCAAACCTGTCACTGTGCAACTATTTTCTTTTTTTGCTTTTAAAATGATCTCAAAAAATGTACTATGGTAACAGATGACCAAAATAGCAAAAAATTATAAAAAGAAGACAGCCCACGAATAACTATTGGAATAAATTTAAAATAAAACACAGTAAAAGCTTTCTTCATGGATATGTAAATGTCAAGAGCACTCACTGTGTTTTATATTAAATTTATTCCGACAGTTATTGATGGGCAGTCTCTTTTATTATTATGTTTACAATGATCTCCAAGATTTTGGATTTAATTTAAAAAAAGTTACTACAAATTTTACAGTAAAACATTTACAGCCATTTGCTTAACAAAATGTTCTCACATTGAAAACAGTCTTAGCATGAGCAACAGTAAACTTCTCTTCCCTTGAAACTCAAATTTATTGAAAATGCATTTGGTAACGTATTAAACAACAAGACATGTGCAGTGCATTTACTAACAGCTTGAAGCAGCCCACGTCAGACAAGAGTCCCTTTTTAGGGGCAGCCCAGGAAGTGTCTGGTGCAGTGACTAGGTCAGAGTCACACAGTAGACAAATGGAAACCGAGGGAATCAAACCCTGCAATGCAAAAGCAGCTCATCTGCACTAAGATACAGACTGTTGTAATTCAGCAAAGTGTATTCCACACCAGTGTCTGCAAAAAAGCAAGCTACATTAAAATGTACTCGGAGTTAAAATATTAACGTTAAACCTGTAGACACAATGCTATCCAGTTTATGCACAGCCAAATGACCATGTTGTCAATAGTCAAGAAAAGGGTAACTAAGGATTATACCCAAAGAGCATGGCTCATATGAGGATGCCCTGTTTACTACAATGAAATTCCTTTTATACCATAATTACTTTGGGTCATGCCTTTGTTCCTAACTTGTTCCTAATTTTCAGGGACATCGCTAATTGTGCCTGATTATGGCTTGAAATGTTGCTCTGTCCCTTACAATACTTCCTAAAACTGCTAATTTTATGAGAAAAGGTGGTGTATTACACTTAATAAGGAATGAAAATAAGTACAGTTATAGAATTCTTTTACTTAAAAAAAATGCATGTTAATTCACATTCTTTTATTCTTTCAGCTTCCCAGTTAATGGCATAAAACAGTGTCCCTGATACTGCAGGTAAGAGGTTGAAAGCTATGCTTTGAGTTGCAAGATCCAAGCAATTTATTTATACATAGATGCATGCAAGTGCACACGCATGCACACACACACACACACACACACACACACACACACACACACACACACACACACACACACGCGCGCGCGCGCATGTGTGTGTGTGTGTGTGTATATGTGTATGTGTGTATATATATATATATATATATATATATATATATATATATATAAACAAACAAACACAAACAGTTTAAATTGGCATAAAAGCATCCATCTCCTGATGTTTTACCTGGCTGTCTGTGTCCTCTCAAATCCATATGCCAGTATTGATGTCCTAATAAAACCCTTGTCTGATCCACATACCAGCAATCAATTAAACCCATCTCTGATATGGCAAGAACAACAAGAGACTACAGTGGCAGCAATGTCTCAGAGCCTCTGGGCCCTCTCTGACTAGCAGGATAAGTTTCTCTCGGAGCTTTCTGTATTCAGGTAAGCAAGACAAAATCTATAATATGGGAGCAACTGCAGTAACATGATAGCTAGCATGACAGTTATAATGATTTTGAGCTGCTGGAAGTCTCTCTCAGAGCCGAAGAGAGAGACTTCCTGCACCTCAAAATCATCAGAAAAGTGAGCAGTCTTTTTCTTAATGAGACTTGTGCACACAGACACACACACAGAACCCAAACTGAGCATTTTTTTTTTTTGTATTTTTATTTTCAGACTGTGTCCCCCAACCAGCACGGAGCCCTAGGCAGAAGTCTAGGTCACCCTGTGCTAGATCTAGCCCTGCCTGTTTCTAAGGTAACTGGTGAAACATTTAAGGAGTCTCTCTGAAAGTCATAATGACAGAAAAAGAGAGATGAGAATATAGTGATGCACAAAACCAAAACCTTTATTAAAGTAAAAAATAAGCAACCCTTGAACCAGTCAGAGTCTGCTCAGAGATGGAATGAAGGGGACTGAAAGTACTATGGCTGTATGAATAATCATGTTGCCTAGGGGGAAATCAAAAGGGTATAAACAATTTTCTCTAGTATTTTAGCAAGACTCATTAGTGAGGATAGGGGCCAGCAGTGAGAGGGAGAAGAGCGACAGAGTTTGACATTGGAACAACAGCAACATCTTTCCAGTTTTTTTTTTTTTTTTGGGGGGGGGTGAGTAAAGTATAAGTTATAGGTATGAGTTGCAGCTTTCACATTTAATAAAGCTGCTATTTTTAGGAAAATAATGTATAATATATAATATAAGAATGGATGAGAAGAGTTGGCATTAGACATCTTAGGCAAGAGGGAGTTACCATATATAGGTGTGAGGGATGTAAATAGTAATTTAAGGAGTCTATATCAGATCGGCGAAACAGCATTACAGCGAATGCCATTTCACCGACACATATAGACCGAAATCTGAAAATAGCAAAGGCTCAGGTCACCGATTTTTTTCCCAGGGAAAAAAAATCACTTGTCCTGAGCCATGACATTGCCCTTTATCCCACTGTAGTGCGATCTCGGAGTTGCTATATTTAGTTATGGAGGGTGAGGGGGCACAGTTTTGTTTGAAATTCTGTGTATGTGTTTTTGGTACTAATGATTTCTTTCCCAGGAAAATAAATCACTGTTTTGAACGTTCGCAGTTTAGTGCAGCCAGTGTTTACGTGTCACTGAAGAGGCATTCGATGTAACCCCTCTTCGAGCATTTAATATAGACCCAATTTAAGGTCACAGTGATCATGATAGCCATGAATGAAAGGAGAAGGGTAATGTAAGGTGAGTGGACAGCTTAAATGAAGAGGAAAGCCAGGAAGTACCACTAGGATTTATCCATCAGGTCATTACCTTGTATACCCTTTGCTTATGAAGTGCTGTTATCTCTATAAAAATAATTTGTTTAACATGACTTTTGTAACCTGCTCAGATGGCAGGATATATGTCTCCTTTCTCTTCTTGTGTAATTACTGATGAGGGGAATTAATTTAGTTACCATTCTTTTTCAGCAGACCATATTGAACAACTTTCAGTTATTTTCTTCAATTTCACTAACTCTGCTTCTGTATTTTGTTGCTCCTGTATGTATCTATAATTTTGTTATAGATGTTATGTTGCTGTGTTTCATCTCCTTTATTTACTAATGCTAAGCAGAGTGTAAAAGGTTTCACAGACAAAGAATTCAGTAAAAAACTTCAAGAAAAACACAGCCAAGATAAAATTTTAATGTGTCATACTTTAAACCTAGTATAGTGGAGATCCATGGGGTATATGCAACTGACCCCGTAGGACTACTTTTTTGTACTAAATTAGCTATCCTTTCCTCGCTTTGGACCTTTGTTTTAATTACTGCCTGTTCTGCTCAGATTTACCTTTAGTAGAATCAACACTAGCCTGAATACATATATAGGTAGGTATACATATAAATATACATACATACATGTTTTGTAACATATAATGGTGATTCCATTTGCAGTGTGTCTGATAGACAGGGAAGATAGGCTAAGAAGAGACTTTTAATGAGGCAATGCTAGAAATAAAAACATTTCAGGTGTCTGTTAGAGAGAGAATAAAACCTTTGTAATGGAGAACATATAATAAGGACAAACATAGGGACTGTTCATTTTAAAATATGATAGCTGCAGCTTAGAGCCTGGAACACTTTTTGTAAATGGAAAGATAAACTGAGACTGGAGAAGTCAGGTCTGGGATGGGAGAGTATTTTGGGAACTTGTAACTACCAGGAAAGATCCAAAAAAATAAAACTTTGCGGTCCCTATTATTTCATCGAACGGTCACATTGTCGAACTGCATTTCATCTGAAATGTTCATTTAACTGTTCTGAATGAAAATGCATTATGGTATGGATCAGGAAATTTGCCCTTTCCCCACTGTAGTGCAGTCTAGGAGTTGGTATATATAATTAGCGGGGGGTGTATGAGGGTTTGATGAATGTCATTTCCAATTAAATGCTCTTTGACAATGTTGCCATTCGATGAAATAATATAGACCCAAAACCTAGGACTGTCTAACTGGAGAGTTGTCCGTAAAAGACTTTATTCACCGTTACTAGTGGAAGTCCTAGTGATACGAGAATTTGAATATATGTTTCATACACATTTGAAATATACTTTTTATTTCTTGAATACTGTTAAGTTGGAAGATGTACTTAAGGCTGTTAGTCCTGGACATTGTATTTGCACCTTAAGTGGGTACTGCCACCAAAGCGGTTAATGAAATAAACTGTTTGCTGCACTGAAATCTGAACTGCTAATTTTATCTCACCTGTTATTACTTTTTGGATTCTGTATGTGACAAAGTCAACCAGGTTAAGGAAAACCACTATTTTTATTGAAGTCTTGGTGTTTCTGCCACATGAAATTGTACAATATCTTCCAATAATTCACCACTTTTCAGTTCAGCATCTTTTTGCATTCAGTCCTCAAGTTCTGTTCTCTATGTTGATGAGCCTCGTTATTTGTTTATATTGATGTATTAATTTATGTGTTTATTTATTTGTTTCTTTAGCAGGTAGGTCAACTGAAACATAATGGGGCCCCTTTGGTGACAACCTAGTTATAAAAGTAATAAACTGCACATAACAGCAGAAAGAAAAATTAGCATGCAAATGGCAGTATAGCATAAAAAAACAATAACATACAAAGAATAGTATAGGAATTAACTAGATATAATTACATATTAACAGGAAGTAATGCCCAAGACAATTATGACCAGGGAGTCAAGAAGAATTAATCCAAAAATAATGGGAGAGGGTATATATTTAAGTAACAAATCTAGTACATTATATTCTCTTTGTTGCTGCAAACAGACTGTAAGCTGATCTGTAAATGAAGCAAGAGTTGGAAGATGGGAAAGGATGCCTGGAGTGAGTTCCAAACACTGGGTCCTAGATGAGAGAAATCTGTGTTAGAGTGGATAACTGAGAAATAGGATAATTAGTATCTGAGCCATGAAGTCTGAAGATCTTAGATACTATGAATGTTGCTTAACATAAATGAATAAATGTAAGGCTATGTTAAATCTTGTCTGTACTGTTGTTTATAGTTGTGATAGCGGTGAGTATCTCAACTCATAAATGATAAAGACAGGAGAAAAGACTGTGCATTATAGCAAGCAAACACAAAAATATGTTATGAGTGATTAGTGGACATTGTATATATATATATATATATATATATATATATATACATATATATATATATATATATATATATATATATATATATATATATATATATATATATATATATATATATATATACACACACACACACACACACACACACACACACACACACACACACACACACACATTGAGTTGTTGTTTTACTAATGAAGATTTATTAGGCTCAGGGCTGAGGCACTATTTAAATTAAAAAAAAGTTAATTAACAAAGAAACATAAAAGGAGGCCTAACTAACTGCAGTAATGTTAGCAGCCTGACAGAAAAACCTTCAGCTTCACAAAGCTGCTGTATTTGCACACATCCAGACTAAAACTACATTGTACCTTGGATTTGGTAGAGGGACCAAAGAAAAAACTTAACAAAACTCTGACCTACTCAAGGATGACAGCTCACGTAAGGCCAACTCTTACCTTGGATAAAAGTGTGGCTTCAGCCAACTGGTACGGGAAGAAGTGTGTGAGTAGAATTAGATAGGACTTGATGGTCATGGATGGGGAAGGCCAAAATAATTGTAAAAAACATTAGTAGATTGCAGTAAAGATATACCAAAAACAGTACATTCATTGTTATTACAGAACATTCTTCATAGATTACATTATTTTTTTGTCTCTGCCACCCCCTAGGTCTCACCCAATGGCTTCTCTTTTATTACCCAACTGACCCATTTGTTCCTCTCTCAGGGTGACATTCATTCACCTTCCTACCCAGGTGGGTGCCTATATCCCATTCATATTATTTCTGGGGGGGACTAATCAGCCTATGTGTTTCTTAGACAGGGATGAGTCTATGGGAGGGAGCATACCAGTCTGCAGGACCATCTACCAGAGTTCATGTTCCTCACAATGGCTCTCTCAATGTGCTGTCCTCATGGGAAGCATATATTCCTTCACACGCATGTCTTTCCTGAACAGTGTAATGTCCACTTGGCATCATTTATTCAGCAGAGCCATCCCCCCATGGGTGAGCTAGATTAGCCACCACCCCCTGAGATGGACAAGCAGGCAAAGGACGCTCATTCCTGTCCAACCTGGCCTGCCGCCACCAACTCCCAGATAGGTTGGATAAACTTTGATAGACTAAGTAGACCTATGGTAATTTTCTACCACAGTTAATGTAATCATATATCTAAAATGCAATCCCTGACAATATCGAAATGCACATTTTATGTTCTGCATTAAAATAAATGACTTACATCCTTTTCTTAGTCTCCATAAACATGTTATTGTTTCACTACACAAGGGCAATACAGTATAGAATGTATTATTTTTTTTTTAGAGTATTTGTGTATATCTGTATATATGTGAAATTTTATAAAATGATGCTTTAAACCCACTATGTATAATCCAGTCTTCTCTTATATGTTACTGATTTCTATTAACTTTCCTAGCTTAGCTACTTACTGTCCATATCTCATAGGTTCTTAGGTAGGTATTAGGCTATCGGCCCAAGGGCCTAAGTAAGCCTAGCCAACAAGGCTCCCTGGCTTATGCCACTCAAGAAAGTTATTTCCTGTGCCCCTGTCGAGCAGAGCCACAGAAGTGATCCCCAGGGTGTATTTCCTATTTCCCATCCACTCATCAAGAATTTTCTTGAAGAGTGCTAATGAGGAGCTTTGCTTGACATAGATTTGTAGCTTGTTCCAGAGTATGGGAAGTCTCTGGGACAGGAATCTATCCCTCCACATGTCCTGTTTATTGTGGTGACAAGGTTTAGGTCCCTAGAGCATGTAACTCGGAGGGATTTTGATTTTTTTAGGTGTAGCATGTCCAACAGCTCTGGGTTTGACATAGATTTATATGTTAGGCAGAAATCACCTTGGAGTAAGCGATATGCTACGGAGTAAAGCTGGAGTGTTTTGAGACGGTCGGTGTAGATCATCTGTTTGAGACCAGAAATCTTCTTTGTGAGGTACTTCTGTGGCCTTTCCAGCTGCTGCAGATGTCTTGTGAGGTACATTCCAAAAGGCGCATTGTACTCTATAATGGGTCTAATGAGTGTCGAGTAGAGGGGAGCAATGACCTGTTTTTTCCTGGATGAGAAATCTTTTGTGATGTGGTATGCCATGTAGAAGGATTTTCTGACAACTGTGGCAATGTAATTATCAAGGGAGAGACTACTGTCCACCTGGGTCTCAAGGTCTCTTATCACATATTCGGCATTAAGTAGACTGCCGCCTATGTGGTAGTTCATGGGTACAGAGTTTTTACCAAAGGGAATGACAATGCACTTTTTGGCATTGAGTTTGAGGCCATGGCTCTGACACCAGGCATCTTTCTCAGTGAGGCCCTTCTGTAGGATGTCCACATCATTTGGAGACTTGACTATGGCTCCTAGTTTGCAGTCATTTGCAAACTTCATTAGCCAAAGGCCTTCTGTGTTAGCCTGTACTTCAGAGAAGTAGATACCAAACAGGAGCAGTCCCAGGACTGAACCCTGTGGTACTCCACTTGTCACTGGTTTGAAGTCAGATTTGTTGTCTACAACTTTTACAGTGTGGGTTCTGTCAGTGAGCCAGTTGGCAACCCATCTTGTGATGTAAGGATTTATACCTAGTTTAGTGAGTTTAGCTATAATTCCAGAATGGGGGATGGTGTTGAAAGCCTTGGTGAGGTCAAGATAGGCTGTGTGAACCACCTTACCCTCGTCTATGGCTTTGGTGACTGCTTCAGAGAAGTCTCCATCACTTTAACTCTGTTCTCCATTTTCTTTCCCATTTATATAACTTTGTTACATCTTCTATGTATACATTGTTTATCATAAATGCAAACTATTGTTATTTGTATACTATACATTGTTTTGATATAGTATATCAATAAACCATGCTAAGCCTGTAATTTGTCATTGTTTGATCAACAGTCTATCCCAGTAAACAAATTTAAATAGATTAATAAAAATGTTTTAGCTTGTGAACTGTGGTGGTGGTGCCGCGGTAGCGTTGTCGCCTCATAGCAAGACATTGTCCCGTTCGATTCTCAGCTAGAGCGTCTTCTGTGTGGAGGCATACGTGAATGGGGCATGCTTTCGTTGAAGGTTGTGCGTCAGGGCTGGTAACCCGGTACGTAAAAATACACTACCAATCATTAGCGGACAGGAGTTCCTCTGTGGCGACCCCTAACCGGGAAAAGCCGAAAGACACAAACAAACAATAAAAATGTTTTAGCTTGATTACATAACATGTAATAAACATACATGCAATATAGCATAGTGACCACACATGCAGATTTACTTGCTTTTCAGTCTTAATCTAGCCTGTGCCTAACTATTTCACAGGAATTTCACCATGTTGCTAGGGACACTGATTTCTCTTTTTTAAAAAATAAATTCTGTTCTTAAGTGATAAAATCTGGGAATTATAACTGATTTTATTGCCTCTATATATATGCAGAATTAAAACAGATTTTAAGTACAGAACACTCAATAAAGCAAGGTGTCTATATTGTGTAATGTATATGTTATAGTGAATGAGTGATCTGCCTAATCAAAAATCAGAACAAAGGTGATACAACATATTAAACTGCAGAGAGCTTTGTCTGACATCCATCATGTGTGCAATGAAGGGTAGTACTCCAACATTCCTCAGTGTGTGTGTTAGGGGTTATCCCCCAACCCCCTCAGTGCTTCAGCATTCTGTCTCCAATTTGTTACTAGTACTACAACTGATACTTGTCATCTACAAGCGTTAATGGGACAGTGTCCCTAGATACTACTGCAGTATGCATTCTACACTCCTAAACCTGCTCTATTTCAGTTGAACAGCTGGATGACTTGCGCAGTATCCCATTCCTCTCTACAGATAGCCTATAGCTGTAACTTAATTACTAAACAGAATTCTAATATTGGCATTGTGCTTGTTCATTCTCTGACTTTCCCCACTTCTCCGAAGAATATTTGGCAGCTGTAAATTAATAGTAAATTGCACTACTTCTCTGTTGTTAGTGAACTGTTCCCAACTGTCTTTATCAAATCACTGTTTGATTTGACAAATTCTTCAGTCACATTTTTTTTGTGAATTTTACAGCAAAAGGAATCTCACCTGACAGATAGAAATACTTTTCTCTTAAATATTACTCAAGAATTTTTAGTGCCTTATTTTAAATTCTTGGTGATTACTTTTTTATTAAACATTTTTAGAAAGCAAATATTATTAATTTTTTCTTTTAAATATTATTCAAGTTTTTTAGTTCTTTATTTAAAATTATTAGTGATTACTTTGTTCTTAAACATTTTTAGAAAGCAAATAAAAGTACTTTCTTTCAACAGTCAGACTCCTTTGAATCATCAAAGGAGTTTAAAATCTCGTGTGAAAAAGCAATAGTCTTTTTTTACTGTCTTTTTCTGGGGTAACTATTTTCTTGTATGTCACAAAAGCATCTCTGCACGCAAAATGAAATGAAATCACTTGACACTGTTGTAGTGAAATAAACTACAATTGTGCTATTATCACGATACTGAACTTTAACAAATTTTTCTTGCATTATGCACTCATACACACACATGCAAACATTCAAGTACAATTTTATACCAATGTTTTCTCTTGAAACTTTTAGGTCTGAATACCTTATACAATAAATGCAAAAATGCCAATTTAAAGAGGATCTGTTATGAAATAGTTGTTTCTGTCGTTGATAAATATTAATTTTAAAGTGCAAGCTGAATTTAAAAGTAAATAATTATCTTCCATATTTCCTTCATATTGTAGTCACCAAATAATTGCAATTCATTAATTTATACATTACTCATTTGATCCATTATACTGTCACAGGGAAGCTGGAGCCTATCCCAGCAACTCCTCACAGCACACACACACACACACACACACACACACACACACACACACACACACACACACACACACATACATATGCATCCACTTACGTGCATGCGCACACATGTATACACACACACAAGCACATGTACAACACATGCATGCATGCAATCATGCACACATACACACACAGACACACAAAGATATCTAAGTGCGCATGCACATACAAACACACACAGAACATACACATAATCACATGTACAGACACTCAGTGGTACAGTCAAATACACAGAGGCACACAGGCAAACCCTCACTAACAAACAGCATAGATGTCTTCAAACAATTTGGAGGATTGTCAGCTCACCTACAACACATGTTTGGGATGTGGTTGTAAAGTGGAACATAAGATGAAAACTCACACACACAAAAAGAGGGTATGCAGACAGCCTAGAAAGCCCCCCAGGCAGGAACCAATGTGGTAAACCAAGTACTGTCTGGCAGCAGCAACACTAAGTGGTACATCTCGGTTCCACCCATGGAGCAACATGTCCAGCTGAAATGGATTTTAATAGATACCTGTTCTATTGTAGTCACTTATTGTAGGTTTAATCCTACGTGAAAGTGAGGGTATTGAATTATGACAATGTATCTCACTGAGTTATGAAGGCAAAGGGTTAGAAGTATATTGTCTAATACTGCTGGTTATTACACCTTACCACTGATATTTTAGTGTTGTTGAAAACTGGTTTCCACTGAAATATGGTGGTTAGGGCTTTTGATGTCTATTTTCTATATAAATCCATAGTATTTGCTTACCTTTACTGTATTTTATGCTTACTCCGTGTACTTAAATAACTACCGTGCTTCAATGTTAATCATGATGGGACAATAAAATTATCTTCAGAAACCGGATCAAAATATGTTCTGCTGGATATTCTTACTTCATTTCCCATAGTTGCCTAATTTACAGCATGTGAAGATACAAAGACTAGAACTGACTTTTCTGCTGCCCCTTGGCTACAAAGGGCCATAGAGTATTTACCAAAAAAGATACTGCAGCTAGTAATCCACTCTGACGACTGTTTCTGACAATGTGCTCAGTAAAAAGTATGTTAGGTTGTTCATTGTTACTTCTGTCTTTGTATTTTACTGTGGTTAGATATTCTGCAATAGACCTGTGTTGTGAATCACAGGACAGGCGAAATGCTGTTATATATGGCTATAAAAGTGGTTGCTAGATGTATGATTACCAGCTGCTGTGTAAATCGCAATATTCCAGTTTAACTTATTTATAATTAACATATGAGATTCCTATCTTCAAAATGTTTAGGAGTTGGTTGCATCAGGGAAGCACTTATTCCACCTGGCAAAAATGTAGCAAATGCATTAAAGGTGACATTTATAATATTCATACTACAAAAGGTAATATTTACAATAAGCAGGCTACAAACCTCTAAAACGTTTCTGCTCATCCTTTGCCATTTTCACAGCCAGTGACAAACCAATTCCTGAAGAGCATCCTGTAATGAGAACAGTTTTCTGTGCCATTGCTGCCATGGAAGCTGTAAACAAACACACAGATGTTTATGGTATGAAAGCCATTTCATTGCTCTCTGCATTTTGTTTAACTCTACTGAGTCAGCAGTTTTGAAAGTGCAAAGCTTTGCACTTGTGGATTAGTGGGATAAACATCAGGGATAATTCAACTTAACTGAAGCAGAAGGGAGGGTGGACTTCAAATTCAAAAGCAGAAAGTGATTGTTGTTTCTAATACTATTAGAATGTTAAGAGTATAAAATACCTTCAAATGCATTTAATTGTTACAGATCAAGAACAGTAATTATTACTGTACCAACAAACAATTTTTGTCTGTTGTTGATACTTGAGAAAGCTAAAATGCTGCACTTCAGATGTCTTTCAGCTTCTTCTGTTAGGGGTTGCCATAGCAGATCACTGGTCCGCAGATTAATTGGCAGTGGAGTTTTTATGGTGTCGAGTTCCCAGTCTGGCACCCAGTCTTCACAGACACACACAAAGACATACACAACTACTTGCATGTCTTTAAAACTCACTCAGCTGCAGGGAGGACATGTATACTCTGCACAGAAAGTGCTCCAGCCAAGAATCGAACTGGAGAACATCTTGCTGCGAGGCGACAATGCTAACTTGGTTAAAAATCACTTGGTAAGAAAGTGTTGGCTGTAATAATTAAATGTGAGTTTTCTACTTATGAATTCCAAACAGTAAGTTTAATTATTTCTAAAATTTCTTAAGAAACCATTCACACAATCTGTCTAAATCTATACCTGCAGATGTTAGCACTGTTGTGTGCAGTTGTACTGCAGGACTGCACCTAACCACCATCCTCTGATTGTTGCAGAGTTTATCCATGAGATTTTAAAGGGTTTAGCTATGTAATCTAACCCAGTTCAGCATGCCAATGAACTCTGAATGTCCCCTGAAGCTTCACTAAAAAGATGATATAAAACATTTTTCAGTATTAGACTTTCAATACACATTGGGCGGCCACGGTGGTGCAGTGGTTAGCATTGCCACCTCACAGCAAGAGGTTCTCCGGTGCGATCTTCAGCTGGGGTGCCTTCTGTGCAGAGTCTGCATGTCCTCCCTGTGGTCGCATGGGTTTCTTCCGGGTGCTCCGGTTTCCTCGCACATGCCAAAGACATGCAGTAGGTGGGTTGGACACTCTAAATTGACCCTAGGCATGAGTGTGTGCTTGTGTGTGCCTTCTGTGGAAGGCTGGCAACTCGACTCCATAAAACTCCACTGCCAGTCATGAGAGGACAGGTGATCCACTGTGGCAACTCCTAACCCGGAAAAGCCGAAAGAAGAAGAAGAAGAAGACTTTCAATACACATTAATCCAGCTCCTGTCTTCTTTCCTTAAAAGGAAGTAAAAAAAATGTTTTTCGCACAGGCATGAGGTATTGCATGATTTGTACTGCACATATCTCTCAACCTCTCAGAGCAAGAAATCTGTACAAAGTCATACATAAAAGTGGGACGAAGGCCCAAAAATAGGGACAATTTTTAAATATTGCTCTTATGAACTTAGAAAGTTGATAGAATAACAGGTTTTGCATTAGCATGAATTTTCTGAAGGGTGTGAAGTCTGAAACTTAAATGGTTATCATTATTTTCTAACTTCAGTCATTAATGATTTACCATTAATTTGATAGAAAGCCACAATTTTATGAAAAATTAACAAAAAAATATGAGGCAAAAATCTGGACATTCTGTGAAAATCTATACAGTTGAGAGCTATAGGTACTACTGCAGAAGCTTAAGATATCAAAAATAAAAGTGTAAAAAAAACATAATTAAGTACAGAGGTTGCCATTACTGAAGTGGCTTACTACAGCACGAAGAAACACAGAGAAAAACCACAGTTAGTGTTTACTGGGGAGGAGGCAGCATATGACACCATACTTCCATTTATTATAACTATTCTGTGGGAAAAACAAAAGAAAGAAAGAAAGAAGGTTGGGATGGGGTTCCATACATAAATAAAACAGGCATCTACCATAACGCCTCTATGTGGACCAGAACAAGACCAAGAACATTAATTGATGAAGACACTATATCAGCTGTTTCAATTACTTTACCATGAGATAATATTTACATGATTTCTATCTTCCCTAGAACTTTGCATTTCTTTTCTTGTGTAAATAATTAACTGATTTATTTTGGAGGCTGACCTCTTCCACATTTTTAGTTTAGCAGCAATGCTGAGAATGACCTTTTGTGTTAGGTTGTCTTTAATGCACTTTCACTGATAAAGTGCATCACAAAACAATTGACAATATATTCTGAAAAGGTAAGCACATTCAACTGAAACAACTAAGTTAAAAATGTAATGGAAGAATATTAAAATACACTGTGATTTTCCTCAACTTATTGTAAAGTTTTTAACAATCTAGACCTATGAAGGAAGATGGTCTCGTGAAGTCTTCTTTTCCAGGTAGAACAGTTTAAATCTAGAAGTGATAAGATGCCTGTAAAGGTGAAAAATAGCACAAGACTGAAAAGTTTCATGGGGGTATAATGTAAAGGTGAACCCAAGGCATTGATGAAAATTTCGAAAAAACACTACAAATTCTGGAAGGGTTACTGATGCATATGTCAGGCCTCCGAGTAATGACTGAAGTAGTTAACTGCCTGTTTTGGTGGAAAGATGTGAGTACTTAGTGAACCAAGAAAATGAGTTTCAGGATTTGTAGAACAGAGTGGATTATTTAATGCGAAAACTTGACGATGCAGATAATGGAGCTAACTGTGAGAATGTGCAAGTTGTACTGTTGTTGAAATATGTCCACGTTATGGTGGCTCTGGTGGGAGTAGATAAGCAGAGACATTAGATAGGATTAATGGGCTGGAAAATGGAGCTAAATTAGGGACATAGGGAGGGACAGGCTGATGTCGGAGGGAAGCATCTAATACAAGTTATATGCCAATTCCATAAATTAGAATAGAAGCAGTTAATACTACAAATATCCAGAGTTGAGAGATATAAAATTGGTTGACTTCTGGATGTGTGTGTGTGTGTGTGTGTGTGTGTGTGTGTGTGTGTGTGTGTGTGCGTGTGCGTGTGCGTGTGCGTGTGTGTTGTGTGGTGTGTGTGTGTGTGTGTGTGTGTGTGTGTGTGTGTGTGTGTGTGTGTGTGTGTGTGTGTGTGTGTGTGTGTGTGTGTGTGTGTGTGTGTGTGTGGTGTGTGTGTGTGTGTGTGTGTGTGTGTGTGTGTGTGTGTGTGTGTGTGTGTGTGTGCGTGTGTGCGTGTGTGTGTGTGTGTGTGTGTGTGTGTGTGTGTGTGTGTGTGTGTGTGTGTGTGTGTGTGTGTGTGTGTGTGTGTGTGTGTGTGTGTGTGTGTGTGTGTGTGTGTGTGTGTCTTGCAGGACTTGTTTCACCCAAGGCAGGTGAACAACCAGGTGATGTGACAGATAAAATAACCAGGGACAAGAATATGCCTGTTGTACCTGACTGATTGGTAGCAGTATGGAAAAGATCCAGATGGATGTACTCATTGATGGTGGAAGCATTTTAGTTTCATGTGGAGGAAGAGATGATGGAGACATGGCCCAAGAATGCAACACCAATGCATATAGAGTAGAAATGAATGGATAGCCAAACAATCAAAAGAAAGCAGGTACAATAGAAGCTTCTGCCTTCAGCAAAGGGTTCCAGATGAAGTCAGAGGGCTAGAGAAAGAGATACAGTTAAAAGGAAGGAACAAGGTCCTTGCAACCTGTGAAAAAGTGTGGGTGCAACTGATTCAGAAGAACAGAGTTAACTGAAGGAGCCACGTGACATAAGAACAGTGCAAAGTAGAGGATGAGAATGGGGCAGCAGTGATATTAAGTGTGGGGAGAAGTAAGAATAGACAAGATAGTAAACACAATGATGGCGGCATGGAGGCAAAGTGTACATAAAGAGCCACTCAGAGTTAGGAAAGAGCTCACATGAAAGAGAGGAACAGTCCTTAGAAAACATTGAATTGTATGGGTAAGACAGGATAAGGGTGAGAAGTGATGCAGTTATGACTACTGAAGTGACTGTATTTTCTTCATTTTAGTATTTTGTATTGAGGGGAGGTAAAGTACATATGTGGAGGAAAACATGGAGGCTGGGGCTGTTTGAAAAACTGAAGTGATGAAGAGAAGCTTTGGAAGAAGGAATAGCCAATTTTAAAAATAGCTGGGCAATTAGGTATGCAGCATTAAGGAAATGCAGAAGGAAGATAGTTAGAAAAGACTTGGATACTTGCCCCAAAGAATATCAAAGTGTGTATTTATTAAAGGACTGTGGAGTACATATAGAAGAAGTGATTGCGGCGGGTGATGGATCGTTATGAGGATATCAAGCAAGGCACATCTGTTTTATGGCAGGATAAAAGGAGGATGTAGGGAGAGCTTTCAGTAACAAAAAGACTGAAGACATCCATCCAAAAAGGGTTCTCATACAGGAAAAACCAGGTCATTGTTCCTCTCTATTCATCACTCATTAGACCAGTTGTAGAGTACAACGCCCCTTTTGGTATGTACCTCACAAGACGTCTACAACAACGGGAAAGGCTGCATAAATACCTCACAAAGAGGATTACTGGCCTCAAACAGATGCCCTATGCAGACTGTCTGAAAAAACTCCAGCTTTACTCCGTCGCGTATCGCCTACTCAGAGGTGATCTCTGCCTAACATATAAAGCTGTGTCAAACCCAGAGCTGCTGGACATGCTCCACTTAAAGAAATCCCAATCCCTCCGAGCTACATGCTCTAGGGACCTAAACCTTGTCACCACAATAAACAGAACATGCCGGAGAGATAGTCCTGTCCCAGAGACTTCCCATACTCTGGAACAAACTACCTATCTATATCAAGCAAAGCTCTTCATTAGCATTCTTCAAGAAAAATCATGACGATTGGATGGGAAATAGGAAATTCACCCCGGGGACCACCTCTGTAGCTCTGCTCGACAGGGGCTCAGGAAAATAATTTTCTTGGGTGGCGAAAGCCAGGGTATCTTTTTGGCTAGGCTTGTATAGTTACTTTTGGGTTGGGAGAAACTTTCTACAAATTGTATTGTTATATTGTTTTTTTAGAACAAGTCTTTCTTTAAGAATGTCTTTGCTTAATTTAGCTTATTGATCTTGTGACAGTTATTCACCAATCATTGGATTTTTTATGATATTTAAGAATGTACTGTGTAACCTTTTAACAGTTTCTGATGAAGTCAAGGTTTAATTGATGAAAGCGCTTAACTTTTTATATTATTTGGTGACAATAAAAGAGTACGTGGACTCGCAACATTGGTGCTATTCTTTTGTTTTACTGTTTTTGGAGCACTGATTTACCACCATCCATTTTGGTGTACTAAGCTTGTATAGGCCCTAGGGCCGATAGCCTAGTACCTACTTATGAACCTACCTATGAACCTATGAGTATAAGACTGTCAAGATCATTAGCGCTTGGTCACTAATGGTTGACAAAACCTTAACTTCTCACACTTTAAAAACTAATGCTTTAAACAGCAATGTGCATTGGTTCTGGTTGGACTTCTCCATAATGCACTCTTAAACATTCAAGTATATATAACAAAGAAAGTGTCCTCACTTATGGGAGAATACCTACCTTTGTAAATGAGTTTTTGCCTCTCTAAAACAATCAGACTTTAAATTGATTCTCCATTTGGGGTTAACTTGCAGCACTGATAAACTATTTAGAAGTGTTTCACTGATTTTCTAGTGTTGAACTTACAGAAAATCAGGAGAATTGTCACAGACATCTCCTTCTGTGTCTGGAGTACTGCATTCAACAGAGGTATGGAAATGCTTTTTGAATTCTTCAACAAGTGGTAATTGTATTAAATAAAAGTTGCATAGTTTTTTACTTGTTGATACTAAAACAGCAGTTTTTCAGTGCCTTCCTGAAGCTTTTATTTGCCCACTGTGAAAAGTATTACATATGTTTGATGTAAGGTACTGCACATATAAATAGATGCATTTCCTTACATAATGGGTGTATGAGTTCTTGGTGGAAAAAAATATGATTAATCTCACAGCATCTGGGTCCCCCATTCATCCACCAGTCCCATGCTCCAGCCACCCAACAGCACAACATATATAAGCATGAGCTTCACACTCTGAAAAATTCCAGTTAACTCCTGAATGTGCACAGACAATCCTAAGCAGAACAACTGAATTTATGCACTAAGAATGAAATTCAAACACCAAATAGATGCATTAGAATACAACAAAAATAAATGCAGCAATTATATAACATATCTAGTTCATGATTAGCTTAATATTTAATAGTAATTTGGGCCTCTTTGGCACTTAAATAATCCTAACAGCTTCCTGAAATCCTATAATTATCCTTGTATTAAATGTGATCAATATCTGATATCCTACAGACACAAACTACACTAAGCTAGCTAATGCAGCATTATTGCAGAATTAAAGTGGAGTACTGGGTCTGTTCACTGTTGGGACTTCTGGATAACTACATAAACATAATGGTATATAGCTGAAACAGACTCATCTCAGGATAAGGATATATTATCTAGCTAAAATAGGTACTTTTTGAAATAATGAAAAATTACTAGTGCTTGTTTATATCTGTTGTATTAAGATATTCAAAACATATTTTATCTTTTTTTTAGCCCCATTATGACCCTATTCATTTATTATTCCACACATCTGAGACAACAACTAGTCATGGTGTGTTCATCATCTAGGCAGCTGTGAATGAGTTAACATTTTCAGCTACTAACCCACCTCCAGCAGCTGACATGTATGGTCACAAATACAAGAGTCTGCTCTGCCTTCCTTCATGCGTTCCCACTTGTGTGTGACAAAGGTT